>NC_050578.1:52744211-53044211 GCF_011100635.1 Trichosurus vulpecula
ATGGGCAGCTCTCACGAACGAAATGCTGAAGACACAGAGATCCAATTCGATTGAAGAAGAAATCCTGGTGGTCATCCAAAGAGACCAATTTAGATGAATAGAGAGCTCGCCAACAAAATTCGATTTTTAAAAGACAAGTGTAGAAAAACCAAGACCAGATAGAAGAATGTGGTGCAGCTATAAGGAAAAAAAAAGTTTTCAAGAGTGCTTAGTCTCAGAATTGGTTGAGTTTGGTGAGAAAAACTAAAAACAGAAAAAGAACTTAAGCTGACAAGATGCCATTGCTATGTGAGTAAAGGATGGTGAAAACACAGTCTAGAAAAGCTGGCATTAGTCACTTCTTTGTTTCCCTTTTAAGAACAGTTTTATTAATGTATTTCATTTTTGATCACAGATTTGCTATTTGCTTCTGATTTCTCTGCCAAAGAGAAGGTTCTTTGGGCTGAAAAGGACAGAAAATCAAGAGGTGGCTGATTTGGTGTCTGCAATGAAATGGAATGTCCAGGAGCAAAAATCCACCAGATTGCCAAAAGAGGGGAGTCAGAGGTAAGGCATGGAAAAGCTGTTTGTGTAGTCCCTTCCCTTCAAGCCCAGGAGAGATAGGGAAACAATCTTTAAAGAAAAATAAAGAAAACAACCGAAAAGAAAAGAAAAGAAAAGAAAAGAAAAGAAAAGAAAAGAAAAGAAAGAGGAAATTTCCTTTTCTTTTCTCAAACTAACTATCCCAAAGTGAAATGTGTTGCTTTTGGTGATGGGTGATTTCTCCTTATTAGAGATCTTCAAATAAATACTGAATGATGATCCAATGGTTATGATATAGAAGGAAATTCAGGAGTATTTTGGACTGGTTTATAAGATTTTTATGAACTCTGAGATATGCTCATTCTGATATTATGATTTAATAAATGTTGATAACAATGTTAAATGATCCAGTAAATCTCAATGAAAACCAGATTAGAGAGAAAAGTCCACTAAAGTCCTTTTCTAATCTCTCTTTTTAGTTTCTTTTTAAAATTATTATTTAACATTATTTTTTGAGTTCCAAATTATCTCCCTCTCTTCTGCCCCTGCTACACTCATTGAGAAGTCAAGGAATATGCTATCTATTATTATGCCTGTGAAACCATGCAAAATATGTTTTCATATTAGCCATATTGCAGAAAAACCAAGAAAAAATAAAGAAACTGAAAAAATGATATTTGAATTTGCTCTGAATTTATCAGTTCTTTCTGTGGAAGTAAATAGCATTTTCCATCATGAGTTGTTTGGAATTGTCTTGGATCATTGTATTGATCAGAATACTAAGTTTTTCACAGTTGATCATTATGACAACATTGCTATTACTGAATACAAAGCTCTCCTGGTTCTGCTCACTTCACTTTGCATCAGTTCATGTATCTCTTGCTGTGCTTTTTGAAGGCACTCCCCCTTATCATTTCTATAGCACAATAGTATTCTATCACAATCATATGGCACAATTTGTTCAGCCATTTCTCAATTGATGTGCATACCCTTAATATCCAATTGTTTTCTACCAGAAAAAGAGTTGCTATAAAGATTTTTGTGCCTATATGTTCTTTTCCTTTTTCTTTGATCTTTTTGGGGTATAGATCTAATAGCACTATTGCTGGGCCAGAGGGTAAGCACAGTTTGATACCCCTTTTGGCAGAGCTCCAAATTGTTCTCTAGAATTGTTGGACCAGTTCACAACCGTGCTAACAGCTCATTAGTGTATCTATTTTCCCTCATACACTCCAGAATTTGTTATTTCTGATAGATATGAATTGGTACCTCAGAGTTGTTTTAAGTTTAATTTCTCTAGTCAATAATGATTTAGAGCATTTTTTCATATGATTATAGAAAGTTTTCATTTCTTCTTCTGAAAACTACCTGTTCATATCACTGCACAACTTATCTATTGGGAAATGGGTCTTATTTTTATTTGACTCAGTTCCCCACATATTTGAGAAAAGAGGCCTTTATTAAAGAAACTTGCTGTAGATTCTTTTTTGATATTACTTCATTGTCTATGGTATCTTTTAGCAAAATGTAATTTCCCTGATTATCTCTTTTAATTAGGTATATTTTTGCTTTTACTTTGGCTGAGGTCATGATTTCTACTCCTGCCTTTTTTATTTCAACTGAAAGATAATAAATTCTGCTCCATCTCCTTATATTAACTATGTGTTCATGTGTCTTTTTGTTTCAACTATGTCATTTTATAAACAACATATTGTTGGATTCAGGTTTCTAATCTTGGCTCTGCCTCTAATCTCTCTTTAAGACATGGGTATGACTGTATTTTAATGATGTTTAAAGCCATGAACAATGAAGTATCATTAATGTTAATGTTAAAAATTAGAGAAATATTCAATTGTAACTCATTTAAAGTCTAAGCTTTGTACAATGTCAATGTTAGTTATCACTGATTACAAGTTAAGATATAGCCAGAAATTCTAAGCATATTTCAGTGAATCTGTAAACAAAAATTTTGATTAAATAAAAATTTATATATGCCTTAGGAAATGTTCACATTAATAACATTTGATTGCAGCCTCAATCTATAGCACTTTCCTATTTATTCTATCATTTTTATTCATATTATATTTATGTAAATAGTTAAGAGGCAAGTGTTTTTATGGACTAAGTGAGAAATATGAGGTTCAAAAATTGAAATTTTTAATAAAATCCTTTGGCCAGAGGTAATGACTAGGAATAGACCTTCGATCATCTGAGAGCCAGAGAAGTGTTCTCTCTACTGGACTATATTTCCTCTCCATTCAATTTCTCACTCAACTCATAATAACCATTAGCACAAAGAAAGTGATACCTGAAATATAGAAAATCAACTATGTTTCTCTGCAGAGAAAAAAAATAAAACAAACAAAAAATCCTCAAAACTATTTAGATTCTATGGTATTCAAAACTCCATGTTTCTCCCAGGAAAAGGAAGAAATCTGAGACATTTGATGATACTATCCCTTGTTCTCATCCTTTTCCCTTAGAAGGTTGGATAACATTATTTAAGAAAAATAAAAATAAAATCCATTGCCATAATCAAGCAGGACTTGAAATTGAAATAATTATTATTGTGCTAATTATTCATGTGATATAGTATAAAGAACCCAGAAGTCAGGTTCAAATCCAAAATCAAACATTTAACTAGCTGGACAGTCTCTGAAAAATCAGTTTTTTTTCCTATGTTCCTGTGATAATCAAATAAAACAATATTTGTAAATATATTAGAAAGTCTGCCATAAAATTAAAAGGTATTATTATTGCCATTACGTGATATATGGAACGAGACCTACAAACTTTAAAGTGCTATGATAGTAATTAATAATCCCTCCAAAGTTCAACCTAAAAGGGCACAGGAAAAGTAAGGGAATGTCAGTTACAGTGATAACTCAGAGGTGCTGATTGCTTTCTGGTTTGATGAGGAGCAGAGGGGAAAGGACAGCCCCTGAAGCTATTTTATTGTTAGAAGAGACTCAAAGCTGATCAGACAATGAGACATTCTGTTGTGTGAAAAATTGGCTGAGCCTGTCTATAGTCCTCAGAGACCCAACCTAAAGAGTTTTGCTGTGAGCTCTGCTTTGCTGTAAGAAAGTTCAGAGAGAGTGGAACAAACCAGTATCCTATTGTATAAAGAGATGGCTAGGCTTTTCTGCATTGCCCAGAAAGCCAATCTGAGGAACTTTGCAGTTCTTTCACTTAAGAGAACTGCTCATTATTACACAACACATCAATGCCTTGGTGTCTTTTTAAGGGTAATTGTGAATTTAAAAATTTACCTCTTTGTCAGTTTGAAAGTCTTGCCTAGCATGAGAGTAATGAGAACCAGAAGGGAAGCAGCAAGTGAAAAAAGTAGCTTTGTGAGGTACTGATTATTCATGAAGAGATCAAATATGTCAAGGTCTTCAGTCCATAATTGTGAGAGGCCCTGACCATACGGGTTATCCTTACTCATGCCTCTCCTTGATAAATTTCTGTAAAATATTTGCCTACTCTCCCTAATGCCTACTATGTACATTGGTTAGAGAGTTTGATCCAGGTTATGTATTGATTGTTCCTGGATTTGGTTTATATTAAGTAAAAATGTTGTTATGCTTATTATAGATTTTGCTTTATTATTAAGTAAATGTTTTATGTTTAAGTGTAAATGGTATCCCTAAAAGCAAAAGTATGCATCATAATGAATGGAAATATAATAGAAAATTTCTCAGTAAATACAGGAGTGAAGCAAGGATATCAAATCTCCATGCTATTATTTTATATAGTTCTAAATATACTAACAATAACAATAAGAAAAGAGCAAGAAATGAAAGAGGGATAGTCAAAGAAGAGATAAATATACCCCATTTGCTGATAACATGTTGTTTTATGTTTAAGACCAAATGGTATCTCTAAAGATTCCTAAAATTGGAAAATCTTGGGAAATTAGCAATAAACTAATTGAATAACCACTAGCTTATTAAAGTTACAGCCTATAAAATAAAACTACAAAATTCAACACCATTAATATATTATATAAAAATTCAAGAGGCACCAAGAGAAACATTCAATGATAGTAAATCAAATATATATGGTCTTTCCAGCTTTACAAGACAATTTCTTCCGAACAATTAATTAATTAATTAAAGCAATTGATAAATAACTTACATTTATTAAGTGCCTACTATGTTCCTGGCACTCTGCTAAGCACTGCGGACACAAAAAGAAGCAATTTAATGGGGGTGGGGGATCAACATGCAAACAAATATATACAACAACACAGCGAGGTCATTAATCGAAATATCAGCTTCGCTATTTTTAGTAGTGAAGAAACTGAGTTAAAAGGGGAGACAGCAATTCTAGGGAATCATAGAATCTGAGTTGGAAAAAATGTCAAGGGTCTTCTTATCCAGAAATGGCCTCAAATACTCATTAGTGAGGCTCAAGCCAGATTAAAAAGTAATCAGGAAATATTTAAGAAGAAATAAAAATGGAAAAATATACACACCAAAAATGACATGAATAATATTATACCTATATATACACATATAGATATTAGATGTACATAAACAATGGATTGTTGCCTAAGTCAATATGTAGTCTGCAGAGCTCCTTATGTACAGTATGACATGATTCCTGTTTTTATTTGTTTGATACCACTGTTTTTTTTTTTTTGGAGGGGGGGATGCAATTGGGGTTAAGTGACTTGCCCAAGGTCACACAGCTAGTAAGTGCATCAGGTGTCTGAGACCACATTTGAACTCAGGTCCTCCTGACTCCAGGGCCAGTGCTCTACTCACTGTGCTACCTAGCTGCCCCTTTGATACCACTGTTCTAATCCATCTTCTCCCCACAAAAAAAAAGCCAGCTGTTCCCTACAGTCATTAAACATTTATTGAGCACCTACTGTACATCAGGTACTGTGCTAAGCCCTGGGAACAGCTGACATACTAGCCTTTAAAAACCCTAGTGAAAAGGAAGCCATTACATCCTGAGGCAACCCATTCCATTTTTGAATAGATCTAATTGTAAAAAATGTTCTCCTTACATTTAAGCACAAATTTGTTTCTCTTCAACTTTCTCCTGTTGCTTCTGGTTCTGTCTTCTAGGGCCAAGCAAAACAAATAAATGTGTTCGTCTTTATTAAGTGCCTATCATGTGCTAGGCACACTGCTAAACACTGAGGATACAGAAAGAGGCAAATGATAGTCCCTGCCCTCAAGGAGCTCTCTGCCCCCCAATCAGAGGCAGCCCAAGAGCAGAGGGCACTGATAACATGTGGGTTCCAGGCCTGGATACGCTCTAGATTATGTCTTCTTGCAAAAACATGGCCTATCTAGATGAACCCCACACAGGTCCAAGTAGGGCACAGTGCAGAAGGATTCTCACCACCATAAGATGGTTTTTGCTCTCAATGCAGCCTACAATCCCTTTAGTTTTTTTTTTTTTTTGGTTGCTATATTACACTCATCTACCATTGAGCTTTCAGCCCACTAAAGCCTTTGACATTTCTCAAACTTCTCTCTAGTCATTTCATGCTTGTAAAATTGATTCTTTGAATCAAGTATAAAACCTTATTTTCATCTAATTTAGCTCATCATTCCAGTAAAGTTCTTTTTTTTAAATTTTTAGATCAAGACCCATTTATTCTGTGTATTTGCTTTCTTTCACATGCAAATTTGACAAGCATTGCATTTATGCCTTTGTCCAAGTCACTGATAAAACTGCTGACTACTTTGTGGCTAAGCACAGATCTCCAAGATGCACCCCTGAAATCCTCCTGCCACATTGACATTAAAGTTTTTGGACCTAGCCCTAACACTCCAGTGCACTTTTGCCTGGCCTATATCTCTTAACCTTTTTCATAACGATAGTAGAGAAGACTTGATGAAATACTTTGCTAAAATCTAGTGAAATTATATTTACTGCATTCCTTTAACCTATCAGTTTAGTAACCTGTTGAAAATAACAAAAACAACTAAGTATGGTATCATCTGGTCCTGATGAAGCTAGGCTGGCTCTTTGGTGAATACTACTGTTTATGAATCTGATTACATGATTCCTGTAAAGCACAAATGATCCTCTTCTTCACACTCTTCTTTTACCTTCAAGTATTTCAATAGAGACAGCTAAGTGGGAGAACGGATAGAGCCCTGGGCCTGGAGTCAAGAAGACTCATCTTCCTGAGTTCAAATTGGGCCTCAGATTCTTAACTAACTGTGTGATCTTGGGCGAGTCACTTTAACCCTGTTTTCCTCAGTTTCCTAATTGGTAAAACGAGCTGGAGAAGGAAATAGCAAACTACTGCAGTATCTTTGCCAGGAAAACTCCAAATGGGGTCATGAAGACCCAACAACATCAATAAAGAGGTCAAATTTTTCTTTGTAACTTAGGGAATAAACACCTGTGATTTTACTGGCATAAATGAAGCATGCAGCTCAGCACCTTCTCTGTACTTTACGGTCTTGGAGAATTGCCTTGGACACCAAGAGATCGAAAGACTCACCTAGAGTCACATAATCAAAGCACACACAGACACACATTTATTTATTTTATTTTTAACTACGCTTTTTTCTTTGTGGCTTACTGAAATATAAAGTCATTAACCAGCATCTACAAGAGAGGCACATAAGTTAATTCCTTACCTGTAAAATGAAAGTTTTGAAATAGTTGGCTTCTGAGGTTTCTTCCAGCTCCAACCACCTTTACTGTCTACCATAATGACTAAGTTCAATTCCCCTGGGCAAGATGCCCTCATATCTTGGTGTCTCCTCTCTTCCCCCTATTTTTTAGCTTCCTTCTGGGTTTTTTCTTTCCCCATTATATGATAAGCTTTTTGAGAGTAGGGACTGTCATTTTTTTTCTTAATGGTATCCCCAGCACTTAGCATAGTGCTTGGCACACAGTAGGTGCTTAATAAACTTCTATTGAATTGAACTGAATGATGGTTAAGCTAACCATGATCATCACTTGAGATATCTGAGAA
The DNA here is from genome assembly GCF_011100635.1 of Trichosurus vulpecula. Classification (NCBI taxonomy): domain Eukaryota; kingdom Metazoa; phylum Chordata; class Mammalia; order Diprotodontia; family Phalangeridae; genus Trichosurus; species Trichosurus vulpecula. Next base: position 52,751,692 of record NC_050578.1, read on the forward strand.
ATAAGAAGTTGGATTTGATCACACATTTCTATACTTATTGGCACTTTGTGTAACTGTCACATGGTATTACAGGGATAGGGAACCTGCATCCTTGAGGACATATGTGGCCCTCTAGGTCCTCAAGTGCACCCTTTGACTGAATCCAAACTTCACAGAAGAAATCCCCTTAATAAAAGGATTTGTTCTGTAAAACTTGGACTCAGTCAAAACGCTACTCCCAAGGACCTAGAAAGCCACATGTGGCCTGGATGCTGCAGGTTCCCCACTCCCAGATAGGATTTAGACTTTAGAACTAAGGTCTAAGGGACCTTAGAGACCATTGAGTCCAACCCTCTCGTTTTACAATGAGGAAAATGACTTGTCCGGAGTCGCACAGCCAGGATGTGTCTAAGGCAGGATTTGAACACAGGTCTTCTTGACTCCAAGTCCGGCACCCTATTCATCTCACCACATTGCCTCAGTGCTTGAAGGAGCAACGAGTGGAAGTTTAAGTGAGTCAACTGTAGGTGTAAGTTTGATAGCTGCCTAACAAGGAGCGCTATCCAAGAGTGGCACGAGCTCCCTCAAGAGGTGATGGGGTCCCCCTCCTTGGCAGTATTCAAGCAGAGGCTGGTTGGCCACTTCAACATATCATAGCAGGGATTCCTCATTTGGCCTCAGTGGCTGCCGAGATCTCTTCCAACCCTCCAGCTCTGTGATTCCATGCCCGCAGAATTGTAACACATGCTATTAGAGGCCCGATGCTAATAAGAAGGCTGGTAGAGAGGTAGAGAAATTCATTGACAAGCAAGGGCACGGAATGCTGAAATAAAAACGATTCCTAGAATCTACGAAACCATCTTGCACCTCTCTCCATCTGTCCATCAATGTGCTTTTCTACTATAACTAATCTCAAAGGAATATTTTAGGGCAAAATTTCATGCAGATGTCGCTTTAAAAACGAAAAAAAAAAACCAACCACACCAGTCTCAGCCAGGATCTCTTATCATGACTCTCTCTTCCAGCTTTGAAAAACCTAAGGAAAGATGAAACTGATTATACCAGAAATGTAATTTAAAATGCAAATGTGGAGTCTGCAGGGAGGCGGCCTCAGCTAATTGTAGTTTATTCTTCCTTGGCTTCCCAGACTGTGGGTTGTTACCCTGTTCCCCCAGGGAATGCCCAGACCACAGCTGTGCTGCCACACTCTGACCTTTTGGATGAAATATGTTTGACCTAAAAAAAAAAAAAAAAGACTGCAAGAAAACCCTCAACTCCACACATCCACAGAAATCAATAAATGCTTAACCCTATGCAGGCACATGTTGAAAACCAACCATATGTGACAGCATGGCTGTTAACTCATGAGGAATCCCAAGAAGAACAGGATAACACAGCTCATCTATATTCTTAGATAACCCACTTACTTATGGATTTTTTTTTAATTCAGCCCATGCATTGAGGATCCTGTTTGACTGGAGGAGATCAAGGATTTTATTTTTAGACTTAACTTGGAGTCAACTTTAAAAATATGCGATTGTAGCTCTTGCTTGTTTTTCTTCCTGGCAAAGCTGAAATCCTCTATTCATATGAGGCCTGATCCTAGGGTGAGTTTGGGTGAATATATTAGTCTGCTTTAGAAAACAGATTGCTCTTTTAAGGTCTTAGGACATCCTTGTGGAAAAGTACAAAGCCATCCCCCAATTCCTGATCTTTTTCTTTACCAGTTTACTTTCCCCCCAATAGCACACAGGTGTTTGAAAAAGAACACCCCAAATTCCATGCTGATGGACCTCATGCAAACTTCCATTGGCCCTAAACTTTGAGGAGGCTATTCCAAGACATTTTTCTATCTCTGGAATAAGAATATAATGAGCCAAACAGACTAAGTATTAAACTAATAACTGAGAGCCAAGATCAATGTGGCACGGCTGGGGAGTCAGAATGACCTGGGTGGAAGTCCCTCTTCTCACATATACAGACTGCAACTGGAAAAAATTACATCAACTCGCTGTACCCCAAGTCAGTTACATAAGACAATAAGCTGTAGAACAGTTGGGTGATCAGCTTTGGAAGTGGTTTTCCTCATAGATCAGGGAACAGAGGGAGCTCCCTTCACCAATGAAATCATAGGTCTAGACAAAAACAAACAAAAAACCTTGGGGACCAGGACAGACTTTGGAATTTAAGCTTTCCTCTAATTTTCTTTTGTTTTTAAATGCAGACCTATGATCTCATTGGTCTACAGAGCTCTTGAGGAGGAAGTAATCTAACAATCTCTACCAATGTAAATTTGCACCTGCACTGCAATTTAGTGTTTTGCTATGGCAGTGAGATGTTGAGATTTGCCCAGAGTCAAATAACCCACATTTGTCAGAAGTGGGACATAAGTCCATGCTGGAGATGGGCTCCCTGTGGTCTCCAAACTTTTTCGATCACTCCCTACCATAATCAGAGGCAGCTAGGTGGTGCAGCAGATAGCGCACTGGGCCTGGAGTCAGGGAAACTTGAGTTTGAATCAGGCCTCAGCCACTGACTAGTTGTGTGACCTTGGGCAAGCTCCTTAAACTCCGATTGCCTCAATTTCCACAACTGTAAAATGTAGATAATAATAGCACCTACCTCCAAGGGTTACTGTGAGGATCAAATGAGATAATATTTGTAAATTTAGCACAGTGTGTGGCATATAATAAATACTATATGTAAATGCTTTTTCCTTTCCCTTATGAGAAAGAAAAGAACCTCCATATATGTATATTATAGATACATTATATATATATATATATATATCATAAATCACATACACATAATATATATATAAATATATACATATATCATACACTACATACACATGCTTTTGTACTAATACACTATGTACAATATAAAACATAGAAATGGATATTTTGAAAGAATGAAAGCAATGAAATAAGCAATTATTAACAGTACCAAGAAAATCCCTTTTTCCTTTGAGAGCAATATGTTGAATATGTTTCATTATTTTTGAAAAAATCCTGTGTGTGTTCTGAAGGAGAAGACAAATTTGTGAAGAAATAATTGTTGCTAGTGATTATTCAATTAATTTGAGCAATATAGCTAACAAAACAGTTGAATTTTTAAAGAAACTTTTTTCTTTGAAAGGCATAATACAATAATCAAATAATAGGTCACAACAGTCAGTGAATATAATAACTCTTCAACAGGAGCCATGTTTGTATCTATCCATAATACAAAAACAACAAGGTGAATTATTTCCTATTTCAACTCAGCAGAAAGTTTTCATCATGAATTCCTTCTTTCTTTACCTGCTTTTGCTTAATGGATCATAGGTTTGTCCTCTCTATGTTTGGTTATTTTCATTGTGGTTTTTGTATGAGTGAGGAACAAATAAGAACACAAAATACAGGAGGAATAATGCAAAAGTCTGGAGGGGTAGGTTGGAGCCAGGCTGGAAAGGGCTTTAAATGACAGTCATAGGAGTTTGTCAAGAAAATGGTTTTTATTGAATAGAGGAGGTGACCTGTTTAGATTTGCACTTCAGGAGAATACCTTTATTAGCTAAGTGGAGGAGAGACTTGAGGCAGAGAGACCAGTGGAAGGCCAGACTCCAGGGTTAGAGGTTAGACCTGAAATAAGGTGATGGTGCCTGTGAGTCAATCCTAGGAGAGAAGGGACCTTGAGAGATATGGGGACCAAAACAAGATGTGGTGGTTGCTGCATTCTAAGGGGTGAACGTGGAAAACACCGAGGTTTAGAACTTGGGAGATTTTCAGAAGGAAGGGTTCAATCATCTTTAATACAAATAGGGAAGTTCAGAAAAGGGATGGGTTTTTGAAAAAAAAAATATCTAATGAGCTCTGATAGACTTCATAGCCTATCTGTGTCTGTGCATTCCATGTGACTCATTCTATGCCACTCAAAGCAAAAAGATTTAAGAGACCATTGTATACAGTAACAGCAATATTGTTTTAAGAATGATGGTGAGCAAATAAATCATTTTAACTATTCTAAGTATCCAAATTAACTATAAAGGACATATGAAGAAAGATGCTATCTATATCCAGAGCAAGAACTGATAGATTGAAGTATGCTAGAATAATTTTGCATACATGTTTGTGTATACATATATACACACGTATACATAGATACACATATAGAGTATATATATTACACACATGGTGTATATGTTACATGCATAGTATATGTATTACATACATAGTATGTGTATATATGTGTGTGTATGTGTGTGTGTGTCTCTAGTGGTAGCCATCTTGGGGGGGGGAAGAAAAAACAAGAAAAAAAATTTACATGATAACTTTATTACATATTTAAAAGGAATATAAATTGTACATGATAGATTTGTAGTTCTATGCTATTATGGAAATTCTTGTTTTATCCCATAAGTTAAAAAAGAACAAATAAATAAACATAAAAAATAAACCAAAAACTTCCCAAAGAAGTGGGAGAGAATCTACTACTTACCCATCATTGCCTGGGAGTACTGCAGAGTGAGTTTTCCAAAAGGTACCTGTTACAGACATGAGGTGATATCTTGTTTCATATGTAACGATGATTATTCTGTATGCTAACCTCTGAGCCTTTGTCATCAAAATGGGGATAATACTGTACTATCTTTCTTGAAGGTTTTGGGGAATACAATGCTTGGTAAACCTTCAAGTGCCATAGAAATGGGAGGTATTCTAATTCCACTAGCATTCTTCTCATTTATAACTTCCTGCAGAAGAGGATGGAGGTCTCCAAATTCTCTTCCATCTCATCTCTAAAATGAGGACACAATTTTTTTAGGTCTTTACTGCTACTAGGTACAGGGAAACTGGCATGGATTTAAAATAAGTGAAAGGGGACAGTTAAGCATACAAATCTAGTTTAAAAATAAGTAATAAATAAATAAATAAATAATAATAATGAATAAATAAATAAAATTAAAAATAAATAAAATAAGTGAAAGGGGACAGTTAAGCAGACAAATCTAGTTTAAAAATTAGCAATCTTCCACTTAAATAGAGCTATTTTTTATATCTTCTGTGGTCCTTCACTGCACTTTCTCTCCTCCAGTATTTATCCCCTCATACAAAGGTTCTGGCTTTAAAAAAAATTCTTGAATTTCACTTTTCCTTTTAGTAAAGAATCAGGAGAAATTTCCTGCCTCTCATTTCTTTTACAAGAAGGTGAAGATCTAACAAAGGGCCAAGTAATCCCACGCATATATCAGAAGAATTTCCAACCTGTATGTTTGCCCTTTCAAAATCTTCTTGTTCCATGCATAGAATATAAAAAACAAAAAACATCAGTATCTGAAAAATTTTTCCCTACCAAATTTTCCCAAGAACATTTCAGCTTCCTCTACGTGCATTGTCCTGCCCTCTAGTGGAGGTGTTAGTGAGGCAGAAAATGATTAAAGAGGAGGAAGCCATGGGTTTAGGGATTATCTGAATTTTGCATAAATTTAATTATTAATGTCTAAATGATTGGAACTTGTTTCTACTAATCACCATATGGTCTTCCTCTCATTCCTTTCTAGGTCTGGACCTTATCTACCGGTACCCAACTCTTCATCCTGAAGCCTCATTCTAGACCTGGAATTTATACATTGGAAGTTTGTAAGAACCCTCCCTCTGCCTTGGTGTCCTCTCCTTCTAATTGGATGGCTCCTCCCAGAAACATCATATAAGGAGGGCAATTTTCCCACCTATGACACCAGCAAAAGGGCAGGGTATAATCTCACTTAAAAGAAAAATCAGCTAGTAGTAGGCCCTTGGCTTGGATTCTCCCATGAAGCAAATAAGAAATTGTTTCTAGACTTCCTTTAATTTAATTTAATAATTTTATTATTTTATTTTATTTTATTTTTGGAGGTGGAGTGGATGGCTAGGTTGCTCTCCTTTATCTCTCCCTGCCACAACTTTAATGTAGAGTATGGACTCAACTAGGTGAGCTTCAACCTCTGTGCCTCCATGGTTATCTTTACTTTGTGTGTGTGTGTGTGTGTGTGTGTGTGTGTGTGTGTGTGTGTGTGTATTTACTTTCCTGAATAGGAGACTATCAACCTTTAGTTGGATGTGTCTGATTTTGGAGATGACCTTGTGAGTTTGAGAGGTTGGAAGTCGTGGGTCTGTACATACCCTTGCCAGTCCTCTAGTGGAGGTATCAATGAGGCAGAAAATGAGTCAGTTGGCAGGAGGCAAGGAGGATTTCTTCACTGAAGAAAATGGTCATTGACAAGAAGAGAATTTTCCCCAACTTGGCCTGTTTCACTTGCAGACTTATTCTCAGCAGAGCTGAGATGGAATGTAAAATGCCTAATCGGGAACCCTAAAATTGCTTCATGTTCTGGTGAGGGATACATATCAGCCTTGTGGCACTGAATCCTGTTTTAAGTCATTCTGTTAATGCTCACTCTAAGTCTTTTAGAGGGCAGCTAGGTGGTACAATGGATAGAGTCAAGAAGACTCATCTCCACAAGTTCAAATCTGGCTTCAGACATTTACTAGCTGTGTGACCCTGGGTAAGTAACTTAACCTTGTTTGCCTCAGTTTTCTCATCTATAAAATGAATTGGAAAAGTAAATGGCAAGCCACTCCAGTATCTCTGACACTGATATCAAGAAAATCTTAAAATGAGGTCAGAAAGAGTCGAACATGATTGAAATGACTGAGTAACAACAAAAAGTCTTTTAGAGAGGCAACATGGTGTAGCAGATAGAAAGCCAGTCTAAGAACCTGGAAGACCTGGGTTTGAATCCTGTGTCTGACACATATTGGTTGTGTAATAATGGGTATGTCACTTAACATCTTAGTAGTCAAAGCAACTTTTACTCTTAACACTATAAATTACAGAGAAGTTAATGACCTGCGTTGGTAGACAGTTTCTTCATCTCCAATTTTGGCAAAGAAATCATAGGTATCATTCCTATCCTCGTTGATATATACTGCAAGCCTTTTATGTTTGGCAATTTTCTTTTCTTTTCTTGTATAGGAATGAAACACCTTTTCCACACCTGAATCCTATTAGACATAGATTACCTTTCTACTTCCCCCTTTTAAGAAAACCTCACAATAAGACTTAAAGTAACATATCAGTAAATAATCCCCAGGGTGCCCTGTTGGAATTTAATTAACTGAAAACTGAGAAAAGAGATCCTAGACATCCTTCCATTAGAGGCTGGTTTGGCTCCGCCATGAATCAACCCTGTCTAGACCACGACCTTGGGCTCAGAGTAGAGGGACCCCTTAGGGAGAGTGAGAGGGCTCTGTGTCCTGGGTTCTGAGGCTCTAGCATTACTTCCTCTGTTATGAGACCAGCTCGATCATAGAGTTTTAGAGCAGAAAAAGACCTTCGAGATGATTTAGTATCATGTCATTTTGAAGAAGAAGAGAACTTTAAGGCCCAGAAACATAAGACTTTAGACCTTTTCTGATCCCTTCTTATAGTGTTTTGTCCCTAAAGTTTTCTTTTATTTATTTTGTATAAGCTTATATATGTCTATCTATAGGAGCATAGGTCATTAATCAATCAACAAGCATTTATTAAATGTCTGCTGTGTTCCAGGCACTGTTCGAGATTTAGGGATACAAGATATGTGCCCTCAAGAAGCTTACATTCTTATGGGGGAGACAATATATGTGTGTGTGTGTATATCCCATTCTGTATATACTTGCATATATTATATATATCTATACACATATACACACACACATATATCCAGGAATATATATGTTCATATATGTATGTTAGTTCACTAGTGTCTGACTCTTCATGACTTCATTTGGAATTTTCTTGGCAAAAATACTGGAATGGCATGGCATTTCCTTCTCTAGCTCATTTTATAGATGAGAAAACTGAAGCAAACAGGGTTAAATGACTTGTCCAGGGTCACACAGCTAGTAAGGGTCTGAGGCTAGATATGAACTCAGGAAGATGAGTCTTCCTGAGTCTAGGCCTGATACTCTATATACTACACCACCTAGCTGCCAGTATATGTATATGTTTTTGTGTGTGTATATATACACATACATACACACATGAATATACATGCACATACAAATCTATATCTATATCTATATCTATATATCTCAGATTTTAGGGAACTTTGTGCAGAAAGCGATAAATCTTGAAGGAAAATAAGGATCCTAGATTTGGAGCTAGAAAGAACCTCAGAAATCTTCTAGTCCAGAGGTCTTAAACATGGAGCCCCAGGTTATATAAGTTCATAAACCAAATTAAAATATAATTGGGAAACACTTGACAAAAAAAATAAAATACAGTAAAACAAAGATAACATTAATGTTGTTTTCTAAGTCAGTGTGTGGTCCTCAAAGACCCTTACATACGGTTTATTTGTCTCTTGGTTATATTTGAGTTTGAAATCATTGTTCTAGTCAAAACTCTTCTTCACTTTAAAGATGAGTAATGAAAGTCAGCAGAAATGTTGGCTTCTTGCTATTCCTGGGACAGCCTAGCCTGTCTCCTGAATCCCTGCCTTTTCACAGGCTGTCTCCCTGGCTTGGAATGGCCTGACCCCTTCCCATTCACCTAACTTCCTTGTTTTTTTTAGGACTCAATTCAAATCCTACCTTCTGCCTTTTCTGATCTCTCCCACCAATACTGCCTTCCCTATGAGATCGCCTTTCACTTTCATCATGTCTTTTATGTTCAGTATTTTGCACATTGTTTCTTCCTTTCAAAGTGAGCTCCTTGATACCAGAGACTCTTTCTGCTTTTCTTTCTATCTCCATCGCTTAGTGAGTGCTTAAGAAATGTTTATAGTCCGACTTTCCACTCCATCTGGTTGTCTTCCTTAATTGAATCCAAATTCCTAGAGGTCAGGTACTGTTGTCCCCCCCCCCCCCGCCCCACACATAATTCTTGGAAATAGTAGATGCTTAATAAATGTTTATTTATTGGTTGACTATCTAGGGCCACCCAACCAATCAGTGGCAGGGCTGGGTGTAGAGCACAGAGCCTCCCACTTCTGGTCCAAGGCTTTTTCCATTGTACCATGTACAAAGAGTAACCTTCTCATTCTGAATCCCTTCCTGTCTGATCAAGCTCACTTCTGTTTTTAGTACTAGACATTGAAAGGAAGGCTAACGCCACCCCTCTCCCCCCAAACCTCCTGACAGAACTCTAGGGGGTTGCCCAGGGCCGCAGTACATTCCTGTGATGTGTTGGAGGGCTAGGGGTTGGGCAACATAATGGGGTGGGGAGGGCAGGTTGAGTTCCTTTCTGAACCCTGTGGGGGAGATCAGTTTACCCCTTGAAGCATGAGATTTGATTATCCTGCCTTCCCATGCATAGCTACAAATGTTATTGAAGGTCATAAAATTAGCCAGCCCCTTGTACATCAATCTGCAGTATTTAACTGTAAGGCCTGCTGCGGTTACTCAGCTCCACATGCTGGGCTGCTTTCCTTTACCCTGTGGTGGTCCACCATTCATTTCACTGAGCTGACCCCTCTTGTTCTTTTGGGGAGAGAAGCGGTTTCTAAGGGCCCCTTCCTTCTATAGAATTCCTCTGCCCAAGCTCACCTTTATAAAAATAGAAAAATAAAAAAGCTTTTTGAATCTTGAAAAATATTGATTGTTTTTTAAAAAGGATTTCAGGTTTGGTTGGTTTGATTTTTTTAAAAAATTCTATTTAAATCATCCACAAAATGAGGAAAGAAATCTAACATTATCATCATCATCATCATCATTATCATCATAGATTTTTATAAAAGGGACCGAAGTGTCTTAACTCTCCTCTCCTCTCCCCCACCCCCAACTCCCTTTTGGACTAGACCTGTGATTTCATTGGCATTAGGAATGGCTGCATCTACCAGTGCAGATAGATATGTACTAGGCAATGGGGTTTTAAACAGCTTCTGGGGATAGCAAGCGATTAACTGACTTGTCCAGGGTCTTATAGTCAGTATTTGTCAGATGACTGACCTGAACCCAGGTCATCCCGAGTTTGGGGCCAGCTCATTATCTATCAAGCCATATGACCTCTCTTTATATTATATATTGTTTCTTTATGGAAAATCGTGATTGTAGTGGGCATCAAAAGAAACAGAGGAGACAACAGGAAAGGAAATACTAATAGAACGTTAACATGACCCTCACTAACAAAGTCATTCTCAGGTGTTCAGGTCTAAGTCTTTGAAAGGGACTGAAATTTCCTCTGTTAATCTCTGGGGATGCTGCTCTTACTGTATACTAATGGGCCCCTCTTGACCTGAAAGAGGGAATATTCCCTCTGGGTGCCTCGCTTTCTAGTTGGCCTTCTGGCAGCAAGCTCCCATTAGCCTTAACCTCGAAGTAAACATTTGCCTTCAGCTCTCAGTGGGAAAAGAATGGAAGAAGGGGTGAAAATGGAGGTCTCTTAAGAGGGCCCCAGGAATAAATGGCACCAAATTCCCTCCCCTCCCCTCCTTCCCATTGTCAACTGAGGGAGCATTTCCTACTCTCCTCTGCAGGTGTCCACCTGAAATAACTAGCAGATTGAGCTCTAATTCAATTTGAGTTTTGCACTAGTCAAAGATGCTTCAAGTTCCTTTTTTTCCCAATGTCTTATTCTGTTTTATTCCCCAGGGGCTTCATATAAGAGTAACTTCTTTTGCATAAGAAGTCTTTTGGGCCTTGGATGGGGAGATTGACTATTCAGGGGCATTGGGCAGGAAAGCCCATTGCCATCAACAAAGAACTAATATGTTTTGCTGTTGTTTAGTTGTGTCCAACACTTTGTGACCCCATTTGGGTTTTCTTTGCAAAGACACTGAAGTGGTTTGCCATGTCCTTCTTCAGCTCATTTTACAGATGAGGAAACTGAGGCAAAGAGGGTTAACACAGCTGGCGTTCACAAGGTCACACAGCTAGTAAGTGTCTGAGGTCATATTTGAACTCATGTCTTCCTGACTCCAGGCCCAGGGCTCTGTCAGCTGTACCATTTTATTGCCGCATAAAGAACTAATTAAGTCAGGCTAATCACAAACTCAGTTCTGACTGAGAGCTGGTTAGAGGGAGAGATCAGAGATTGAAAGTTGGAGAAATAAAATGTGCCTATTCCCAGTGATACATGGTGAAAGAGAGGGGCACTGTCCTATTCAGAAGCTCTAGTTTAGGTACCTGACATGTGCTACCTTTAAGGAGTTTTAATATGACCCTTAGACCTATTTTCTCTCAAGTTGATGAGTTAGGAATACTACCAACTGGAGATGAACATCTCTCAAATCAAGTGTAATACATAGGCCAGATGGAAGCAATATGGATGGAAGCATCGTAGCTTACCAGCCTCTTGCATCTGAGACCATGGTGGTCAGAGAGAATGAAGATGATGTATGCTTTAAAGGAGACAGAGTCTCTAACAAGGCAAATGTAGCAGAGTTTAGGACTTTTATCAAAAAGCATGTCATCAGTGGAAGTAAATTACAAATCTCTGAGACAAGCTTTCAAACCTAGTCCAAAAAAAGTGGAAGATGTTTATCAGGTATGTTCAAAGAAGAGAAATATTAGCCGAAGCCACTTACCGGGGAGAGCAGAAGTATTAGCAAATATTTGGAGTTGATATCCACAGCTCTCATGTTTGGATAAAGATCAGAAGAACATGAATAACATCTTACTACTAACTGACCACTTTGTCTGACATGTGCAGACCTAGCTACCCAACCTGGACTCAGGGGGCTGCCACAGTGGTCCAAATATTTTGGAAGAATTTCGTAGCCCATGGCTTCCTTGACAAGATATGCTCTGATCTGATTTTTGAGGATAATTATTTGGGATGGTACCTGTCCTGGAAGGAATTAAGAAACTGAGAACCATACCTTCCCATGCTCAAAGAGTCCTCCAGTCATAACATTTCAATTACATTCTGTTAAATACTCCGGGCTCAGTCAGTTCAGAGCCAAAGGTCAATGGATCTAATGTGTGACATGTCTGGTACTTGCTTAGAGTTTCTCCAGAAATGAGGCAACAAGGTTTACCCAAGGAAAGAAATGGCCTATATGGAAAAAAATGGTAGCAAACTGTCTTAATATAATCTCAGGAAGGTTCAAAATACCAAAAATTGTGGTACAAAGAAACATGGAGCTCACCGCAGATAGGAAAGTAAGCCAGGGGTATTGAGAGGAAATACTGACAAAATAAAGGAGAGATCAGGAAGATGGTGGAAACGAGTTAAGTCAGTTGAATTCTGGAGGGAATGGGGCACCTTTGATCAATCAGGGAGTCAATAAACATTTATTAAGTGTCTACTTTGTACCAGGCACCTTCTCCCCTGCCAGTAAATACTGGTGAGTTTTTATAAGGCTCCTGTCTGGGTCTAACAGGCCCAGGCATTGGAAGATGTGAGTAGACTGAACCTGAGGACTAGTGTTGATTAAAGCTAGTGGGAATGGGAAGATATTTGGGGAACTGGAGGCTGGTTGGTATTTAAAACCCCCATTTAAGGGAAAGGGGATTGGTGCCAATACTTTTGGTCTTACTCTGATGGTGTGACTCAGTTGCCCTGTGAGGGGGGTCCTTGGGGCTTCTTTGTTTAGCAGAGTAGGGAGGCTGCTGGGATCATGACACAGCCTAAGAGAGAAGAGGACTCTGGAGATCCTGGTCTTCTTCTTGAGCTTTGGAGACTGCATCCAAATATCACTATCATTCCCACTTTGCCAAAGAAACTGGTATACTAGCTAGCCATGGTGCAGAACCATAAGTTATATGATGATTGGCTAGATTCTGAAAAGAGACAGGATAAAAATATTATGCTTCATCTCCCCTTCTATAGCACCTATGTTCCTTCTTAGAACAACAAGGAAATGGGATCTAAGAGAGGACTTTTGGAGGACTTTTTTGGGGGGGAGGAGGAAGTAAAAAAGCTCTATTAGGGAAGCCCTCCTACTTAGGATTGTAAATGACCCCAAGAGACTCTGGGTCCCAATACATCTTTGGGATAATGTCAGTTGGTGCAAGGATTTCCATTTTTTTCTTCTTTTTACTAAAAAGAATTCTTTTGTAGTGTTGTAAACCACATGCTTGTAAATTAGGAGCCATTTTCAATATACTGAAGCTGTGCATGTATTTCTCAAGATTCTTGGGTTGGGAAGCTAGGAGCCAAGAGAATGAGGCCACCTCCCCCACCCAAATGTACTCAGACCCTTAGTGTTATGAGACAATCTATGACAAACAAGGGAAAATACCAATTAATCAGGACCCTTGAAGAGGTGGAGGTGGAGAAAGGAGAGTAAATAAAGATATCCAGACCCAGGTAAATCTGTTTTTGCTGTTTGATAAAACAGGGCTCTGTATCCTATGTGCACATAATTGTAAAAGTTTTCTTCTCTAAAAGGAAGTTTTCTTCTCTAAAGTCTTATTCTGATATCTCATTTAGGTCTGGAAGAAACTCTGTCATCTCAATGCATCTATAGAAGAAGGTAAGTGCTCATGTGTCCAACCAAGTGGGATAAGCTGCCAGTCTGGCCTGGGGATGGGCTGGATGCCTATTGTCTCAGAATAGGTTTAGACAGTGCTACTAGGAATACTCATAACAAGACTGCAAGCAGTGATATTTGGAGGGAGCTATAGATAAACAGGACACATGGAAATATTCTATTAATAATAGGCTGCTAGCCTATTAGGTGGCTATATAGGTGGCATAATTGGTACAACACCGGGCCTGGAGTCAGAAGGACCTGATTTCAAATCTGACCTTACAAGCCTTGTGACCCTGGGCATGTCACTTAAACACTGGCTGCCTCAGTTTTCTTATCTGTAAAACAGGGATCTACCTTCTCAGGGTTGTTGTGAAGATTATATTTGTAAAGTACTTGACACATAATAGATACAACAAATACCTTTTCCTTCCTACCTTCCCATATAGATTAGGAGATTAGTTTAAACTTTCAGGGTCCCTAAATACTTCACTTATACCTAAGAAATCCCATTTCCAGATACGGGAAGAATCATAGATTATATAAGGATCATACTTTCAGAGCTGAAAGCAAGCTTAGAGACTGTCTAGTCCAAGCCCCTGGTTTTAGAGACAGGGAGCCTGAAGCTCAGAGTTGGTAAGTGACTGGCTTAAGATCACACAGCTAGCAAGCATCAGGACAAGGATTCAAGCTCAGGTCTCATCATTCTGAGTTCAGCATTTCAAGTTCAGAGCCCTTTCCACTGAAAAGCTTTTTATTTTTTCTTTAAAGACAATACCCCTGCTTTTCTCTATCCCCTTGAAAAAAACAAACAAATAAGCAAACAAACCAAAAAACAACCCTCTCTATTTCAGAAGATAATGAAGCCTGTTTAACTCCATAGTTTCAATTTGTTTCACTTGGAGACCCTCAGAGAAGACCATCTTATGAACCTTACGAAGACAGGACAGCATTGACTCTTCCATCATGTTCAATTCTCACTTTCTCCTTTCCTTAAAAAGTAAGTGAAAAGTAAAGTTTTAATTTAGTGCATCAAAGAATAACAACATTAATGATTGTAGCTTTCTCAGCAAATGTGACAAACAAAACCAAAAACAAACCATCAAAAAAACCAACTCCTGGTAAATCTCATTCTGGCGAGTATTTAAAGAAAAACCACGGGGGACCATAAGCAGCCAAATATTGAGCATGGTTTCAACTCACTTTCTAGATCAGAACCAGTGTAAATGAATGTGAAATGAGAAATCTTTCGAAGGATTAAAGCTTGGATTTCTATCTAACAATTTTGGCTGTAAACTGCTTGAGCTGAAGATGTCTTGTTTGCTCAATCCCATGGCAACGCTTGTGCAGAAAGAGGAGGCGGGGGCATGGCTAGCAAGCTTCTGCCATAAAAGGATGTGATCTGAGGTTAGGGATGATCATTGATGTGGAGAAGAAACGGACCTCACAAGACATTTAGAGAAAACTCCTTATTTTAGAGAAGAGAAAACTGAGGACCGGTTGTGCAAGTAATAAGTATTATAGGTGGCTTTTGTGCCAGGACTTTAGACACTAGTATCAGTAATCTTTCCAATGTATCATACTGCTAAGTGGGACTAACCATGCTCTTGCTTAATATTCCACTATATGGTATATTTGCTCTCAGAGATTTTATCCTAACTCTAGATGTGAAACTGCTGTATACTGTGCTCTCTACCTTCTTTATGGGCCTTTGGATTTGATATTCTGATACCAATCTCTAGGACTTTTGGCTTACTCTCTTTGATCATGGCTCGGCCCAAGTTCTCTTTCCTCCAGTCTCATTAATTGTCTTTGATCTATGGTGTCCATTGGTCTCATTCCTTTAGGTGATAAACATCGGACACTTCTCCTCTTATCCTTGACCTTGGGTTGGGGAAGAATCGAGGCTCATCACGGAGTGTGGCTGGTTTACATGTGATGATGGGCATGAAAAATTCAATGAAAAGGGTACTAAACAGGAGGTCAAATGACCTTGCTTTCTGTGTGACCTTGGGCAAATTCCTTAGTCCCTGTGGACCTTAGTATCATTTGGAAAAGGAAAGACTTGGATCGCATTATCTCCAAGTTCCCTTCCATCTACAAATCTATGATCCAATGATCCTACAACCAGTATTTTGGGTCCTGAAGCTAAAAGGGTCTGAGTCCAGAGGCAATGACTAAAATGGAAGTGGGGTCAGAAGATGAATCTAAATAATATCTGAGAAAGAAAAATAGAGAGGTGAGTGCCAGGCTTCAGCTTTCAGTAATTCAACACCAGACAAGTATTAGGATTCTTAGCTAGACAAAGAGTTGATGGTGTAGTGAATAGAGCACTGGGAACAGAGTAAGGATTACCCGAATTTGCATCCTGCCTCATACCTGCTGTCTGATTCTGGAAAAATCACTTTAGATGTCCTCAGACTTAATTTCCCCATCTTTAAATGGGGATAATAAGAGCACCTATTTCACAAGGTTATTAGGAGTATCAGATGAGCTAATGTATGTGAAGCATTTTATAAGCTTTAAAGCCCCATATGTTTATTTACATATTTAAATAATACATATGCATATATATTACATAATGTTTATTATTTTAATTTGCCAGACAGTTTTTCTGTGACTATATCGGGGTGTTCTGGAGCTAGTTGTAAAGTAAGCAATTGTTCAATTCTAAGTGCAAGCATTTATCCCTCAGAAATCTGCAATCACTCCAAAACAGGGTTTCATTTACTGTTTCTTGATTGTCTAGACCCAACAAAATTTTAATAATGCAGATTAAACTTAAAAGGACATATATGTGTGTGTGTGTGTGTATGTGCATGTGAATGTGTATATATGTATGTATATATGTGTATATGTGTATATATGTGTGTGCATGTGTGTATGTATATGCATGTGCATATACATATGTGTATGTATATATACATATATGTGTATGTATTTTTTTCTTAGAGCTTGGTTGTTAAACATTTAGGCATACCCTTGTATTGTTCTATAAACATTACTTAAGCTCAGCAGGACTGATAGAGGAAGCTCAGGGAATGAAGTCATCACAAACTGGAGACCTGGTGACTGGAGCCTAGCAATAACAGTAATAAGTGTCATTTATATAGTATTTTAGTCTGGGCAGTTTTTTTTAAATGTCCATTATCTCATTTGAACCTCACAACACTCCTGGACTATAGCCACATCTTATACCAAACTATGTGGCTGGTCCTGCCCTCCATTGTCTTCCAAAGTCCTTTTAGAGGAGATCATTGAAGAACAACTTCCATGGTTCCCCTTCACTGTTTCCCAGGGCAATAGCTGCCTCTTAGTAGAGGAAGGCAAAGGTGAAGGATTGACCCTTCCCTTATTGTGGGCAGAGTCTATGTATTATTGCTGTCTGGCTAAGGTTTTGTTTTATTTTTTGTTACTGGAATAGACTTGAAGTGATAGCATTTTAGAAAACCTCTGGGAATGAGGAATTCAGAGAGAAGTGGGATATCTGTGAATTTTACCAAC
Source organism: Trichosurus vulpecula (assembly GCF_011100635.1). Taxonomy (NCBI): domain Eukaryota; kingdom Metazoa; phylum Chordata; class Mammalia; order Diprotodontia; family Phalangeridae; genus Trichosurus; species Trichosurus vulpecula. The sequence goes on from NC_050578.1 coordinate 52,768,589, forward strand.
AAATAACTTATAGACATCAGTCCAACGAGTTACTTTACTTATGACTGATTAGTAATTGGGCTTACAACCACAGATGTGCCAATGAGCTGAGGGGCAAAGACATTCCCAGAGAGGAAACTTTGTAGGAACTTTATAATAGGTCTCATGGGTATTAGGGACTTTGAGAAGGAAAAGAAGTTCAGCTTGTCAGACAGCCTTGCTGAGAGAAGCATGGGGATGGCAGACTCAGCAGTAACAGTGACCTGGGCACCATAGCACCTGGCCTCATCACCTCTAAAGAAGAATCATCTGAAGCTAGGGCAATGCGCAGAGAAGCTAATCTTCACCTAAAGCATAGGGCCACCCTTCATGTTTGACCAGGACAGACAGAAATGGATGAGAGGCTCATTGAGGGGCTAGTCATTGAAATTCCTGGTAGGGGAGGTGAGTGCAGCAAGAACCAAAGGCTAGGAAAGAAACCTTGGAGGCTGGATTAAATTTGATTCAGCAAACAGTTATTAAGCACCTACCATGTGTATTAGTTACTAAAGATGCAAAAATGAAAATAATTTGTGCCCTTTAGGAGCTTAAATTTTACTTTGGGTGGGTAGATGGGACTGTTGAGATATTAGGAGACACCCTGTTTTCCAGAGTTAAAGCTCATCAAGCATACCGTGGCCTGTGCTTGACATAACAACAATCCTTTGCACTCACCTCTGGATGATCTCACCCTCTGTCAAAATCACATACTTATTGTATTGCTTTGACCAGCACTAGGTGTTCTCTGAGCTCAGACAAGCACAGACAAGTTCTGGTCAGGAGGCCCTGCTATGAATCAAACTTGTCACATTATTGTTGCTACCCCTCATTGTCAGGGCTACAACTCACTGGGTAACCATTGCGGTCTCCCCACACAGCCTCTGGTCCCCCTCCCACTAGAGGCAGGCTCTTGCTCCTTGCCTACGAGCCAAATTACTCACTTTGAAATTAAATGTCTGTTTGATTCCTGACTCTCTTATTTCTAGCCTGCTCTGTTTGGTTCTGTTCAGCCACAGGTTAGAGGCCAGTTCCATCCGGATGACAGGGGACAGCATATGTCCCCTTAAAAGTAAATAAGAAATATTTAGGAAGTAATCTATCAAAAAGCATCTTTTACGCATGATTCCAACTCCCATTTCAATGTCTCCATATTGGTTGTCCTTCATACCTACAATGCCTAGAATTCTTCCCTCTTCACGTCTGATTTCCTTCTAGGCTCAGCTGAAGTGACATTTTTTGGAAGAGACTTTATCACTTTAACCCCCCTCCCACCCCCACCCACCCATAGTTGCTAGTTTCTCTCCTTCTAGGGCTGCCTCCTATGGCCTAGGTATCTTGTAAAATATACATGTTTATATTCCTGTTGTTTCTCCCATTAGAATATAAACACCTCGAGAGAAAGGGACTTTGTCTCTCTAGTGCTTAACACAGTTAGCACATACTAAGCACTTAATAAATGTTGATTAATTAATCTGGGAGCTAGGCAGCACAGTGCGTAGAGCACAGGATCTGGAGTCAGGAAGATCTGTGTTCAAATCTGGCCTCAGACACTTACTAGCTGGGTGACCTTGAAGAAGTCACTTAACTCCATTTGCCTCAGTTTTTCTCATCTATAAAATGAGCTGGAGAGGGAAATGGCAAACCGTTCCAGTATCTTTGCCAAGAAAACCCCCAATGGGCTCACGAAGAGTCAGACATGGGTGGGATGAAAGACCCTCACCAATTAAAAGTTAATAAGGAGCCATCTCAGGATGGGAACAGAAATAAATTTTATTTAATTCTTGAGAATTGGGCATCCCCTGCTAGAACAAATCCAGCAAGGGAGGTGCTTTACAAAAGGCAAGGCACCTGTATAATTATACCTAACACAAGAGAATTCCCACCCACCTCTGACCCTTCTCACCATTGGTTGGGAGGTGGGCTTACACTGAGCATGAAAGCTAGACAAAGAACCAGGAAATTGAGGCACAGAAACTCCAATTCCCATTACCTTAGTTAATGATTACAATTGAGGTGACATCTATAAATCTAAAGAAGGAGAATAGAATAAGGGGAGGGGGAGACCCACTCCATTCTTTACAGTAGAGAAAAACAGGTCATTATGACCCTGTTCTTACTGAGCAAATCTTTAAACCAGAACCAGAAGAAAGAACAAAAAGTTTCAGGGTAAACTTTCCCAGAGGCTGAGCCATCAGACTCTCATGGCCTCAGAATTTTTTTTTTCACTTTCCTATTTCTTGATTTTTAAACATTTCTTAGTATAGATATAGATATATACTTATATATATATATCTTCCCTGTGAAGTCTTCACATTTTATTTACCTCACACAGACAGGACTTAACAACAAAGCTGTCAAGTATTGGGTAAGCAAGGACAGAAATGAACCACAAAGTGAATTTAAGGTTGAGGGTGGGGAAAGTATTAACAACTGGAAGACTGGGAATATAGAAATGCGACAGGTAAACAGGGCCTCCAGTGGAACTCCAGATTCCAAAAGTTGGCAGTAGGGAGGGAGAGTATTCCATGCAGGGGTGACAATCTGGGAAAGTCCCTGAGGCTAGAGACTAAATACCCATTCATACAATAGAGGGTGGGCCAGTCTAGCTGCAATTTAGAGTGTATATCAGTAAATGACAGGAAATAAGTTGGGAAAGATAATTTAGATCCTGATTATGAAGGCTTTAAATTCTATATATGTTGTTCTTATTCTGGAATCTAGGGCAAGAGTGGAAGGGCCATGGAAAAGAAGGTATTAAACCATTATATAGTATCTACTAGAGGCTAGGCACTATGCTAAGTGATTTTTTAAAAAATATTATCTCATTTGCCCTGCAACCCTGAGAGGTAGATAGTATTAGTATCTGCATTTTATAATGGAAGAAACTGAAGCAGACAGAGGTTAAGTGACTTGTCCAGGGTGACAAAGCTAATAAGTGTCTGAAGCTGGACTTGAGTAGAGTTCTACCTGATTCCAGGCCCAATGCCCTATGAAATGCCCCATGGAGACCTCAATAGATAACAAAAGAAGTGCCTGACTCCAAGACATAAGTTGGTCATTTTCGTTTGTACTTGAAAAGGACCAAAATGACTTCACTATGTTGGAGTCAGTATACAGTACGTCTGACTGTGGCTGATCAGACCACTACGAGCTCGGAAGGCTCTACCACAGATTGGGCACAAATAGTTCACATTTTGGAATGGATATGTCTCTAAACTTGTGCATCTCATGTTTCTTTTGAGCTGCTGCAATCCTGCTTTGCTCATAGAGCACAGCGCCTTCTTCGACGCAAGCGTGCCGTACTGGACAGTTCTGCGTTGGTGTCTACCACTTCTCACAATCAATTCCAAAGTTCTTCAAGAGACCTTGAGAGTGTTCTTGTATTCTTTCTTCTGACCTCCATGTGAGCACTTGCCCTGTGTGAGTTCTCCATAAAATAGTCTTTTAGGCAAACGTACTTTTGGCATTTGAACAAAGTGACCAGCCCATCAGAGTTGTGTTCTCTGCAGGAGAGTTTAAACGCTCAGCAGTTCGGTTCAAAAGAAGGCCTCAGTGGCTATTATCCTATCTTTCCAGGGAATCCCCAGAATTCTTCTAAGACAATTCAAAAGGAAGGAGTTCAATTTTTTGGCATGACACTGGAAGACCGGCGTACAACCATGAAGTCAGCACAACAGCTCTGTAGACCTTCAGTCTGGTAAGTAGCCTAATGCTTCCTTCCTACCAAATGCTGATCTAGCTCTGGCAATGTGTGTGTCAACCTCATCATCTCTTGTGGACAGCTTTGGAAGGTGTATTGCAAGCTAAAGGAACTTAGCCACAGCATTCGAAATTTCTCCATTTACTGTGACCAAATGTTTCCACATATGGATGATGTGGTACCGGCTGGTAGAAAACCTCTGTTTTCTTGCTGCTGATTGTCGGATCAAAATCAGCATAAGTGGCAGAGTCCATTCATGCTCTGTGGCATTTAAGCCTCAGAGACTGCACTGAGTGCACAATCATCAGGAAGACCTGAATTCAAATCCAATCTCAGACACTTATTAGCTGTGTGACCTTGGGCAAATTGCTTAACCTCTTTTGGCCTCAGTTCCCTCATCTGTAAAGTAGGGATAATAGTAGCATCTACATCCCAGATAGTGTGAGGACAAAATGAGATATTTGAAAAGTACTTAGCATAGTACTTGGCACATAGGATGTGCTTAATAAATATTTCCTTCCTTCCTTCCTTCCTTCCTTCCTTCCTTCCTTCCTTCCTTCCTTCCTTCCAGCCTTCCTTTCTGCCTTCCTTTTGTGCTTTTGTATAGGTTGTCCCCCCATTTCTGGAATGCATTACCTCCTCACTTCTGCCTCTAAAAATCTCTAGTTTTTCTCAAATACTCAGATATCTCCACCTGCATGAGGCCTTCCCTGATTCCCACTCCCCTGAGAAATTACCTTGTATTTAATACGTACATATTTTATATCTACTTACATGTTTTACATGCTGTCTCCTCTAGCAGAAAGTAAGCCCTTTGAAGGCAGGGACTGTTTCATTGTTGTCTTTGAATCCCCAGAGCCTAGTACCATGCCTGGCATGATTGATTGATTGATCCATTAATTGATCTTACTAGTACTCAGTCCTGGAGCTGACACTAAAGACATAAATGCACCCATGGTACTGTGAATGGAGCAGGCTCCGCTGAAAGCATCCCTTATTAGTCCAATTATCTGCCCAAACGCAAAGGACTCATCCAGAATTAGATGGATTTCAGCAACTGGTGACTCAGTCACTGCTTAATTGGTTGAGTCCCTCCCTGGATTGATGGGGAATACAAATGCCAACGTTAAGGACCCATCAGGGATCATAGGCAAGATTCTTGTCTAGACGGGAAACTTTTTCCACATGGATGGTAGCCCCTAGCATGCAACAAAGTGAGATGATGCCAAGCAAACAGACACACACATTGCTGATAACCCGGCATCCTTTGGGTACCAACTCACACATTGTAGGAATTCATTCAGGTGCCATTTTCAGGGTCATGACTGGGCTCTCCTACCCAGTGAGCACTGTCAGAGAGCTTCCCAGAATCTAGCCCACTCCTATAAACCACAGCTGCTCAGTTTGGCTCTCTTCCTCTCATGGTTCACTAATGCATTTGGCAGGTCCTTCCATGGGAAATAAACAGTATGAAAGGTCTCAACACTTTAAGTGGAACAACTCTAGACTCTGTGATGAGTTTGTAAGGCCTGGTGCTGTAAGCAAAGCTCCATAGGATGGTGTTAACAATTGACTTGGAAAGGAGGGTTTAAAAATAATGAGGGGGTGGGGAGATGAAGGGGAAATGAAACCTTGCAAAGTTATATGGGCTCTCCAGGTAGCACCATTAGCACTTGGCACCTCTGCCATAGATAAACTGTCTGTACAGCTTGTAAGCCGGTATGATGCCAACTGAACACATGTGTACAGCAATATTCAGTAAAGAGGAAGTTAATGAATAATCTGTGAGAATTAAATCATTGTTGCATTGTTTTAGTCATGTCTGACTTCATGACCCCATTTGGGGTTTTCTTGGCAAAGATATTAGGGTGGTTTGCCATTTCCTTCTCCAGCTCATTTTATAGATGAGAAAACTGAGGCAAACAGGGTTAAGTGACTTGTCCAGGATCACACAGCTAGCAAGTATGTGAGAGCGAATTTGAACTCAGATCTTCCTGACTCCATACCCAGCACCCTATCCATTGCATCACCTAGCTATCCCTAATTAAGTCAGTTGGGTCTAAGATAAGAACAACTTGATTGTAAGGAAGCATAATCTGGACTATGATATGGGAGAGAGAGGAGAGGAGAGGAGAAACAGAGAGAGACAGAGACAGATAGAGATAGAGAGACAGAGAGACACAGAGAGACAGAGAGAGACAGAGAGACAGAGACAGAGACAGAGAGAGACAGAGAGAGAGAGAAAGAGGGAGAAGAGTAGAGAAAATTATGTGGTCTCTTCCCTCCCCTCTTCTTTTTTTTTTCATTCTTCCATCCCTCCCCTCAAAAGAAGAAAAGTGTCAAGGGGACAAGAACTCAAATGTAGCTCTTCTTCCCCCGCACCCTCCCCACCCCATATTAGACACTGTTGTCTAGTTGCATGTTCACTAAACATTCTCAGTTCTCTAATCATTGTTTAGGATCTTAAGAAGAGATCTTAGACATTATCTAGTCCATTCCCTTCCCTTTTATAAATGAGGAAGCTGTAGCCCCCAGAAGCATGCTAAGTCACTTGCTTCAGGTCACATAGCTAGTGAATTGCAGAGGTGAGATCCTAAACCAGGTCTTTTGAGGCAACTCCAAAATCCCTCTTCTTTCCATTACACCATGCTACAGATGTCCAAAGAGGACAAGTGCTGAGTGTCAGGGGACCATGTACCTTAGTAAAAAGCCCGTGGATCTCTATGAACATGCCAACTAAACTGGAGGTACCAAAGCAGAGACAGCAGCAAAAGCCTTGAAAACTTTCTGTGAATTCTCACAAGTATAAGAGACACATTAGAGCTGACAGAAAGGGGGAAAAAGGCACTAATTACTTTTAGAGAACTTGTCAAAAAGGTTTCAGCTGTACTCACAGTAGGTTTCTCCAAGGGAAACCAGTAACTATTTTATATTTTGAAATGTTACCCAATGGCATTTATTATTTAGTGAAACTGGGAAATAGGAAGGGTTTTTCAGGCATTTTAATCTTAAAGTGTAATTAAATTATTTTCTCCCTCCCCCACTTCCTCTCTCCTCTCTCTTTTTTCTCCCTTCTCTCCTCTCTCTGCTTCCCCCTTCTCCTTAGCATAGGTGCCCAATGGATATTCATAGAAGGACCCATAATTTAAATGCCAAAATGCAAGATTCAATATTGGATTTAGCCTTTCATTTTGAAAATTGTTCCTCATGCAGTGTGAACTACCATTATGGGATAAGCCAAATTTACACAAATTACTGTGACTGAGAAACATTCTGTGGGATGCTTACCTTTAAACCCCCTGCTGCCTCAAATTACCAGGTACACAAAGATTAAGTCCTGCATCCAGTTGGACCTTAAAGTAAACCAGGTATCTGTAGGAACTTATATGAGAAGTCCCTCCCAAATGTCTCCCTCCTGTAACTCCTCCCCTTGCCTTTCAAGCTAATAATTTTAAAGGACTCCTGAGATTAGTGTTTGGGGGAACTGTTTCATGAACCTGGGGGCCCTCAACCTAGCCCTGTAATTTGGGAGGTCTCTTTATTTACTGCTGATAATAGTGGTGATACGGATTGGTATTTCCGAATTCTGGTGGCTTAAAATCTAGTGAGGAATCTACCGTGCTTTGATAGTGTAGATGCCATGCAAGAAGATTAAGAGGTGGCTCTGAATGTCTGTGTGTCTGTGCATGTGTGGTAAAGGAGGATATCAGAGGATCATTGTGTGTTTTTGGCCACTGCTAGAATAATTGTTAACCATTTAGACAAGGATTTTTTTTTTAATGGAACCGTGGGTGGGGTGGTCTTTCTTTGAGGCAGTCCAAAGGACATGGGTCATCCCATGCTTTTATTTGGTATGTTAATGAGACTATTTCTATTGAAATGAGCTAAATATGGTTACCATTTGAGGACTTCCAATTGGTGTTTGAAGCATTTTATTGAACTTTGAAAAGTATTTCAAGAATCAATTAGAATAATTATTTCAATTTAATATACATATGCCAAAGAACAATCTATATTTAGGCTTCCTGCAATGAGTCTTATATAGGTGCATTTTATTTTTAAGAGTAAGGGTTTTATCTTATAGAAGAGTTTTTTCTTATAGGGAAAAAAAAACACAGCAATTTCTGATTAAAAAAATACACAAAAAGTAATAAATAACCTATGAAACTGTGAAATTTAGATTCTAAGAACCTTGAGGAAAACAATGATTTTGAAAAGTCAAAACAATAGGAGGCTGTCTGTCTCATAGTTCAGTGGAAAGATCAAGAGTTTTAGAGTCAAAATACCTGGATTCACATCCTACCGTTTGCAACTTACTACCCGGAACCTTGAGTAAGTCACTTAACATTACCCTCTCGGACTTAGTTGCTTTATCTGTAAAATTACAGGATGGAATTAGATGGCCTCACAAATCTTTTCCACTCCTACATGTATAATCTTAGGATCCTGAGCAATTATTATAAAATGGAGCTTATTTAGCGATGTCTGGACCAGACAGCAGGTTATAGTGTTGCAAAGAAACATAGCCCACTTTGAGTTCTTAAAACTAAAATGCTAATAGGAACCTCAGATACCGCTGTTATTGTTCAGTTGTTTCAGTCATGTCTGACTCTTCATGATCCTTCTGTGGTCTTCTTGGTGAAGATACTGGAATAGTTTGCTAATTTTTTTTTTCTCTAGCACATTTTGCAGATGAAGAAACTGAGGCAAACAGGATTAAGTGACTTGCCCAGGGTCACTTGGCTACTAAGTGTCTGAGGCCAGATTTGAACTCAGAAAGATGTTATCTTCCTGACTCCAGACCCAGCACTCTATTGTCCACTGTGCCGCTTAACTGATATTCAAGTGTAATTTAAAATCTTGACATTATATATAATTCAATGCTCACCAAAGCCCCTTCTAAATCTAATTTGGGTCATACTATCGTATACTTGTGTAGTATTTTTATGTTTTTTCAAAGGACTTGTATAGACATTATCTCACAACAACTATTATTATCCTCATTTTACAGATGAGAAAATGGAAGCATAATATGATTAATTTGTTAGCATAAGGTTTCCCAGACAGTTAGCAGAGGACTCAGCAGAGTCCTGTGTTGGACACTCCTTTCATCATATCATGCTGTCTCCTCCTTTAGCTTATGAAGCATTGCTTTCTACTGATCAACTAGTCACTGTCTAGCAACAGATGATAAAAAAGGGGGAGTCATGAGAATAGGGAGAAAGAGCTGTCTCATGTAAGAAATAGATGACCTCTTATCCAGGTTTCAGGTATTTGGTGACAGGAAAAACATTTTGCAAAAAATAAATTTTGGTTTTAAACATTTAAAAAAATATAATGAATGAATTAAAAAGCATTTATTAAGTGCCTACTATGTGTCAGGCACTGTGCTAGGTATTGGGGATGCAAAGATAAACATGATAGTTCCTCAAAGAACTTACATTCTAATAGGAGGGGAGAAAAATTGGCCAGTGAAGGGATGATGGGAATTATAAGTGGAGCCACAGGGTAGACATTGCATTGTCATCTCTTTCCCAGAAGCCAGGATAATATTGATTTGGTTGTATGTCCAAACCTCATGGTTTGGTTGTATGTCCTCATTGATAATGAGGTTGATGGACCTCATTGCCAGAGCTAGCTCAGTGTTTGGGAGGCTCTGAAGGAAAGGATGGGAGAGAAGAGGTATTAGATTGGTTACCAAACTGAAGGTCTACAGAGCTGTGGTGCTGACCTCATTGTTGTATGCCTGTGAAACTTGGACAGTCTACCAGTGCCATGCCAGGAAATGGAATCGCTTCCATTTGAATTATCTTAGGAAGATTCTGAAGATCACCTGGCAGGATAAGGTACCAGACACTGAGGTCCTTTCTCAAACTAAACTGCCAGGTATTCAGACTCTGCTTTGGGGAACGCAACTCCAACGGGCTGTCCACATTGTTCAAATGCAAAAGGTACGCTTGCCAAAAAGATTGTTTGATGGAGAACTCACTTGGGGTAAGCATTCACGTGGTGGTCAGAAGAAGTGATACAAGGACTCTCTCAAGGTCTTTCTCAAGAACTTTGGAATGGGCAGACACTGGCAAAGGACTATTCAGCATGGTGTACCCACATCAGAGAAGGTGCTGTGCTCTATGAGCAAAGCAGAATTGAGACAGCTCAAAGGAAATACAGGATGTATAAATTTAGAGAATTGACCCCAAATGTTCACATGGACTATTTTGTGCCTGACCTGTGATAGAGCATTCTGAGCTCGTATTGTGTGTCCAGGTCAGCCACAGCTGGACACACAAAAACTTGACACTAGCATAGTGGTGTCATTTTGTCTCTCTTTGAGAACAAAGAATAACAACCAATGTCCAAATAGCAAGACACCTAGGATGCATGGATGCGAAGCGTGTTCCGGGGAAGCTAGATATAGTCTTTTATATATGAAATTTGAATTTGCATTCAGTCCCTGGCCCAGGGCAGAGGCATAAGTTCAGAAGATTAACTCACCCAGGGAAAGAGGAGGCATGGTCATTGGTCAGGATGGGGCAGTTCTGGGCAGTCAGAGGTTCCAAGATGTTGGTGGGAGGGATGGATATGAAAGCATGGTTTGGGGCTAACAGATGGTCCTCATTACTAGAACTACCTATAAATATTTTTTAAAAAATCAGGTTCCCAAAGGAAATATTAAGTACTTTGTTGAAATTCCCATGTCAAAAAACCCAGCTCTCTTCTGAGCCTAAGGACATATTGGAGTGCTGGGTCCATTTTACATATGAGGAACTATTGCAATGGAATGATAATGGAATTGCTCTGGGGTGTAAAGGAATTCAGCTGTAGAATCTGAAAAGGAATCCAGATTCAATCAAGCAGGCTGTGCTGATGCCTGCAGAAATCATGAGGATGCCACTGCTATTGTGGACAGTGGTACAACGAAAATGCTGCAAGGTTCCTAGGAATACTGAAAGGATTCACGACAGGCCCTTGGTGACACCGCTGTGCAACATATTTAGCCCTTTACATGAGGTTTGGGAGAGGAGGGGAAATGATGGCCCAGTCCAAACTGGATGTTTCATAATCTTGTATATCCCTTTCAAAAAGGAATATGACTCCTTTAAAAACAAAATGAATTTCTGAGCTACCGATCTGCATAATATTTTTTAGATTATGACAAATAAAAAAAAAATCTCTCTAGTTTTAGCCTGCAGCACATTTTAATGAGGGACTGAGTTATTAAGGTGCTTTTGTAATGAAATCATTGACTTGCCCTGATTGCAGACGAGGCAGCCCAAAAGCCACCTAGATTTTCCCCAAGGTGCTACCACTGTTTCAGAAGAGAAATATGCCACTGACAGCCAAACCCACTGATAGTTGTGCCATGTCCTGGGGCAAGTCTTAAAATGATTGATTAGGTACCTACGGAGTCCTGTTTTGTTGTACAAATTTACAGGGTTTACAGGATCATATGGGCCCCAGAAAGGTAGGATTTGCTGTACCAATTTGGTCATGCTTTATCAGTGCAGTTGGCCACAGGCAAAATGGGAGAGCAGGAGACTTGTCTTGGATGCCCTTCCACTACTTTCTTGTTGCCTCTCATGCCCTTTTCCCTTCATGCTTTGCAGCCAGTGCCCTCTGCTGGTCCTTTGGCCTTGGGCCCCTCCTTATGCTGACTCACAGGCCTTCTTTAGCACCCCTAGCTCCCAACCTCTTTTTATCCAATCTTATCTGTTCCTTCAGGGCCCTGCTCTTGCCTAAAAGGATTAAGAAGATAAAAGAACCCTTGGTCAGAGTTAATCAGTAAATGTGTTTACATGACCAGATTCTTCAAATGACTTGACTCAGTTAAAATGTATAGTTTCTGAAGGACTAAGCTTTTTTTTTTTCCAGTAATTCCAAGGACTTGTGATTTTATCAGCACAGATATTCCCTCCAAAGATCACAATCACTAACATAGTTTAGTAGACATGTTGCATGAGTTATGATGGCCACCTCCTGGTAAGGAGCCTCTTCAAACTTAGCTAGACTAATCCTCTGATGATAGACGTATATTTTGGTGGTTGGGCCTATCTGAAACCTTTTCAGACTGGGAGGACCTACAAACCGATGACATTAGCAGTTCTGAGGGGAATCAAAAAGGGGCAACTTCAGAGGCATAGAACTATTTCCATTGTCCAATCCAAAGAACATGAATTGACTGGGTTGAAAGTGTTTCCTCTCCTGCCAGTGGCAGACGAATTTGTGGGCGAGTGAGAACGCTGTTGTGTGAAGGAGGGGATTGCCTTGTTATTTTGTTTTCATTAAATCCTCTTAATTTTGGATGAATGTGTAATTTTGTTTGATATGATAAAAAGGAAGCATCACTAAAGGCATATGTGCTATAAGGAAGAGTAGGTGCTAATTCACCACCTTGCTGACAAAGGTCCATCTAGTAAAGTCAAAGCTATGGCTTTTTCTAGTAGCAACGTATGGCTGCGAGAGTTGAATTGAAGACTTTTGAGAGTACCTTGGACAGCAAGGAGATCAAATTAGTTAATACTTAAAGAAATTAATTTAGACTATTCACTGGAAGGCCAAATACTGAAGATTTGGCTACATGATGAGAAGAAAGGACTCATTGGAAAAGACCCTGATGTTGGGAAAGATTGAAGGCAGAAGGAAAAGGATAGTAGAAGATGAGATGGATAGATAGCTTTTTTTTTTTAATTTGTTTTTTGCAAGGCAGCTGGGGTTAAGCAACTTGCCCAGGGTCACTCAGCTAGTAAGTGTGAAGTGTCTGAGGACAGATTTGAACTCAGGTTTTCCTGACTCCAGTGCTCTATCCACTGCACCACCTGGCTGCCCCTGAGATAGATAGATAGTGTCAAGGAAGCAACACACATGAGGTTGGACAAACTTCAGGAGATGGGAGCATAGAAGAGCCTGGCATGCTCTTGGGGTCTTGAAGAGTAAGACATGACTAAAAACAAGAACAATAGGTACTAATCCAATGAATACCTTAACCTGGGTATAGCTTTCAGGGCTCATTAAGAAATATATTAGGAGTGTTGTAAACTAAAACTAAAAAATCTTAATAAAAAAAAGGCACCCAAAAAAAAAAAAGAAATATATTAGGATTGACAGATTCCAAACACTTAGAAGGAGGAATGGGTCCTTCCAAGAGGTGTAGACTTCCACAAGGATTTGTTTAGGTGTAGTCTGGGGAAGAGGAAGCTTTGCAGAGATTTGATATCTCAACTTCAATCATTTGAATGTTTATCACCTCGAAAAAGAATGAGACTTGTTCTGGCCGCAGAGGGAAAAACTAAAAGGAATTGGTGGAATTTTCTGAGAAGTAAATGTTGGCATCATATTCATTCAGGAAGTCTTTACAACTGAAGCTTCCCCAAAGTGCAGTAGGCTGCCTAAGGAGGTCATGAGCACCCCATTACTGAACTGAAGATATCATGAAAGTATTCCTGTTGGGTTTTTATAAGCTGGGGTAGTTGTGAGGTACTTTCTAACTCCTAGATTCCATAACTTTAAGCCATGGAAAAAAAGGATTAAGTGGAGAAGATGGGCAGCTAGGTGACACAGTAGATAAAAGATTCATGTTTCTGAGATCAAACCCAACTTCAGACACTTACGAGCTGTCATTTAACCCTGTTCGCCTCAGTTTCCTCATCTGTAAAATGAACTGGAGAAGGAAATGGCTAATCACTCTAATATCTCTGCCAGGAAAACCCCAAATAGGGTCACGAAGGGTCAGAGAGTACTGAAAATGATTGAACAGCAACAGCAAGAAGGAAGAAGATGAGTTTTATTAGCGGATGGCACAGCGGATAGAGCTCTGGAGGCAGGAAGTCTTTGGTTCAAATTTGGTTTTGGACACTTACTAGTTGTGTGACCCTGGGTAAGTCCCTTATGGTCTGATTGCTTCAGTTTCCCTAACTATAAAATGGGGATCACAGCACCACCTACCTCCCGGGGCTGTTGTGAGGATCAAATGAGATGATATTTATAAAAAGTACTTAGCACCATGCCTGATACATAATAAGCACTATACCAATACTTATCATTTTTCCCTTCCCTTCAATGAGAGAACACAACAACCTTAATTCCACGAGGAATTCGGGAAACAGTGCCAAGTGATTTTTCTAAAATGCAATTTTAACCATGTCACTCCCCAAGCTCAATAAACTTTAATGCTTTCCTATTGCCTCTAGAATCAAATACAAGCTCTTTTGTTTGGCATTTATAACCCTTCACAAAATAGCCCTTATTGACTTTTCTAAGCCATACTCTCCATTACCCCCCTTCCTAAACTCTATGGCCATCACACACACTGCCACATGCCCTATCCCCAGGCCTTTGTACTCAATCTCCTGGGGCCATTCCCAGTCATCCTGATCAATATCTGGCCACTGGACCCAGATGGCTCTGGAGGAAGAAGTGAGGCTGGTGACTTTGCCCAGCCCTCCCTCACTTAAATCCAACTCACTCGCAAGTCACGGCATCATCTTCCTGATGTCATGGTCCTCTTTGAGAATGAAGGACAAACAACAGCAACAATTCAATCTTCACCTCTGTCTTTTAGAGTACCACCTTCCTGGTGAAGAATTTCCTGTTTCCATCTGCTGCTAATGTCCTCCCCAGAAAATTACTTTGTGTTTATTTTTCATCTATATGTTGTCATTGTCTCTGTACCAGTTCTTCTTCCTGATATTATATCATAAGCTGCTTGGAGGCAGAGATTGTTGGTTTCCCCGGGGCCTAACATAGTACCTGGAATACAGTTGGTGTTTAATAAATACTACTTATCGATTGAATAAACTTGGGAGACCTTCAAATTGGATGAAGGGTTGGAGTGAGATGCAAGCATAGGGAACATCTGCCCCATTTTGCTCTTTCCATTACAAAGAAGAACAGGAAAAATGTACAGGAGAAAAGAGTCTAGTTTGTAAGACATAAGCTCTCCACAGTTTCCTTTTCTGTAAAGTAGAAATATTCAAACCTGCCCTACCTACCACAAAGAATTATTGTGAACATAAAATAAAACAAACCCTATATGTGAAAATGCCTTGAAAAAAGAAAAAAAAAGGAAATATGTATGTATATATGTGTGCGTACATATATATTTACATACACACATGTCTCTCTCTCTCTCTCTCTCTCTCTCTCTCTCTCTCTCTCTCTATATATATATATATATATATATATATGTATACATACACACGCATACACAGAGGAAAGCAAGGCTTTATCATTCACGAACACCCCAGTTTGTTCTCCTGCTCTCCACAGGAGGCAATGCAAAGTCCCAATTGCTTTTGTCATGGAAGAACAAAGCAATCGTTGGAGCTGGGCTTCCAAAAAGGCTGAAGAGTGGAAGAGTGCCCATTTCTGGTTTTGGATCATTCGAACATTCTTCCTGATGATTTTTCCCTCATACATATGTTGAAGCTAAAATGGCCACACTATTTTCTGTGTACTTCAATCAGACTTAAGTTGGGCTGTGTGAGCCATGAGGCTCTAGGGCCTAAGGTAACTTGCTCCAGTTTGGCTGGTGAATGGCCTGAGAAGCACAGGAATGCAACTGAAGATGGGTTGCCCCACCCATGGCTTTCTCAGTACTGTTCTTGAGAAAGTCCCTAACTCTCGAGAAATGTAGGGTATTTCCCCCAAGCGATTTCAATTTCATTATCCCTCAGCATCAGGCTAAATCCAGGCCTCAGTTTGTGCCCAGGGGCCCCAGTAAAGCTTGTTTATCTGCAACAGGTGGCAGAACATGGCCTTTGACTTGGGTAAAAAGGAATATTTTGAGAGACAGCAAATGGAGAAGCATCTGAAATATGTAGGAACTTTATATAATAACAATTGCAAATGATGTAATGGGGTGACAGAACTTATGCCTTTAACCAAAGCTCTATTTCCCTTTTAGGCTGGCAAAGACTTGATGATTTAAAATGCCTTTCAATGAATTAATTTCAGTCTAGGAAGGAAAAGGGAAAAGGTAATATGGTAAGAGTACCTGTTCTCATAAAATTCCAGTCCGGCTGGAAAAAGTCAGCGTAGTGATTTACTATGAGAAACCTGTCCTCAGAGGTTTTTGCTTCTGGCTACTTAATCAAAGAAATTTCTTCTACACCCAGATAAAATTCCAAACTCAAATCTCAGAAGCAGCTTCTTATCCTTGTCTAATGTTCTTCAATGGATAAAAGTTGCAGAGACAACTTCTATATGCTGCTTTGTGGTACAGTAATTCTGGCTATGTGGTGCAGTGGATAAGTTCTGCAATCAGGAAGACTCTTTTTCTTGGGTTCAAATCTGGACTCAGACACTTACTAGCTGTATGATCCTGGGCGAGTCACTTAGCCCGGTTTGCCTCAGTTTCCTTATCTGTAAAAGAAACTGGAAAAAGAAATGACAAACCACTCCCGTGTCTTTGCCAAGAACAACCTGAAGAGTTATGATATGACAAAAAATGACTCAACAGCAACAATTTTCACTAGTTCTTGAGAGTAGTGACTAGATTGGTTCACCTTAATTATGTCTTACTTCATCTGAGACCTTAAGGCTTGCCCTTGGAATGCAAGGGAGGAGACAGATACATGAGGAATCCCACTACCATTCTTAATTTCTTACCTGGAGTCATCACTGAATTAAGACTTTGATGAATCAGTGATTTCCTTCACTCTGGCTCTCTCTGCAAGAGCATCGAGTGAGATCCATCCGTGCCCTCTCATCCCATGAGACACTTCTCCTTGGTGGGTCCAGTCTTAACATCACATAGATTCCAGTGAAACATACACACTTCATTTCTGACCCATTGATCTTGCCACATGGCTGGTTTGCTTTCTTTTTTTTTTTTTCCATACTTCTGACGGCATTTTTTGAATTGCTTCTGCTCTGCAGTTCTTGGTCCTATCACTGAACTGCTACACAGAATCTTTTTGTGCCCAGTAGGAAGTCAGAAGCACTGAGAATTTAAACCCTGCCTTTGGTAGCTCTATGCCCAGAGATTTGGTCAAGCCTCAGGTTTCTGCACTCATTTGACTGCTCCACTAAAATCAAATCACACCAGGCAAACTTATACAAAATGTTGTTCGAGACAAAAGGAAAAGACCACAAATCCTTAAGATTTTTGATAAATTCAAGTATGATTTTCTGAAATCCTGCCTGAGTTTTGATAGGGCTTCCCAGAGTCACTCCCCATGGCCTCACTTTTCAATATGTACGACTTAATAAGAAATGAAGAATGAGCTCAAAGCACTTTAGATACACAATTTCATTAATCCTCTTAATATGAGAGAATGCATCCCCCATTTCACCCCCACTTTTCAGACAGGGAAACAGAAATGCAAAAAAGCTAAATGATTGCCTACAGTCACACTATGATCTCTTGTCCAATGCTTGATTCTCTAAAATATACTGTCAATAATAATTTAATGTGCTCCAAGGATAAAAGACTTGTCATTTTTATTACTTTTCATGCAACAATAATATTTAATGAGCACCTACTGAATACTGAGCACCCTACTTAGTGCTGTGGGTAGAAACAGAAAAAGAGAAGAAAATACAGAAGCTGAAGGGAAAAAAAAAGAAAATAAAAATTTCTATCCTTATGGGATATACATTGTAGCTGAAGAGACAGAATCTGAAGGCAAACAAAAAAAAACTGCAAATGAATATAATGCAGATAAAGTATTATAATTAGGAAAGACTTCCATTAAAATCCTATTCCAATGTCTCAAACGCTCAGTCAGCAAGCATTTATTAAGTGCCTGCTATATGCCAGTCTTTTGGCTAGGCACAGGAAATACAAAACAAAAATGAAACAATTTCCTCTCTAAAGGAACTGATATTCCATTCAATGTGATGCGTGATGGTTTAGAGGAGACTTGAAATGCATGCCATTGGAATTTGGCAAACTCTGGAACCAAGTTGGAAAAACTTAGTGTATGGGCCCTAATGGGTCACGTTTCTGTTATTGAAGAATTAGCATTATTAAATTCAAAGAGGATCACCCTTAGAAGGCTAGCCACCAAAAATGTTTTTTGGGGGCGTGGAATGGGGAGGAAGGAGAGAGAAATAAACATTGTAACACTCAAACTGCCTATTAATATATAGAAGGATAGTGCCCTTAATAAATGGAAAGGTCCCCAAACTGATAGGATCACAGATATGATTACTATTAAAGTAACAAAATCAAGAATTAAGGAAGTAGGGGCAGCTAGGTGGCGCAGTGAGTAGAGCACTGGCCCTGGAGTCAGGAGGACCTGAGTTGAAATCCGGACTTAGACACTTGACACACTTACTAGCTGTGTGACCTTGGGTAAGTCACTTAACCCCACTTACCCTGCCTTCCCCCCTCCAAAAAGAAAAAGAGAATTAAGGAAGTACCAAAGATAGAGCTCATCTAAACTGGGGACACTTCCTGGAGCCCAGCAATTTAAGTAGATCTTTGAAACAATGGATGCATATCAGTGAAGAGAACAGACCATGTCTGTTTACTATTCCTCATCATATCATTAGAGCTACACTTTTAGATAAGTCTCAGCAATAGGAATAGTACCATTCATTTATGTGGTATATAATCAAAAAAATTTACATATAGTATTTCCTTTGATTTGGAGAATAAGGGCTCACAAGAGGGCCAGATATAGAGTTTGATTGGGAGTGTCCAGGAAATGTCTTGACAAAAGGCAATCTTTTGAATACTGAAATACTAAATAGATACTCATGTGAAGGAACCGCCATAGCAAGAGCATGCTGGTAAATACGTGATAGCTATTACATTTCTCTCTCTCTTTGTGTATATATACATATATATACACATACATGTGTACATATATGCACACACATATATAGTATGTATATGTATATGTGTGTATGTGCATTATATACACACATGTGTGTATGTATGTGTATATTTATGTATGTGACACGCATTTAAGTTTGCTCCATATTATTAAAATCGTCTCCATTACTTTCTTTTTAAAAAAAAATTATTTTTTACAGCTTTTTTTTAATTAAATAACCAGTTTATAAAGTCAAACCAGTATAGTGACTTATCGGGGGAATATGGAACTAGGGCGTACATCACTGACAGTTCCCCTAAGTCACATCTTGATCTATAGTATGTGAAGAGAAGGGACAGGCAATGCACTAAACACAACACAACTCTCCACAGGGCTCAGTTTTAGTGCAACACCCTGGTTCCCTTATGCCATTTTCACTCCACAACTTTGAATGACATGTCTGTGGGCTAGAGTCCCCATCCAAGTGGGTAAGATAGGGGCTCTGTGGTTTCCATTTCTAACATCATAAATGCTCCCTCCCACACCCCCACTAACCTATTTAGGATAAAACTGACTTTAAGAGAGGGTAAAAAATAACTGTGATCAAAAAGAAGCTGGGGTAAGGAGGAAGTGACACGGCCAGAGGAAAAACATGTGGATTCAACTCCATAAAAAAGCTATTGGAGAAGGATAGAGGGCCTCATGGAACTTTAGCTCTACAACAGACCAGAGGGATAAGCTAAGGAAGGCTCTCCAGACACACATTTCAAGAATTCTGGGCGTAATGTTATCAATGCTGTACAGTGCTGCTGTGTCTCCTGCCCTGGAGGGCAAGATTCTCCTAGTGAAGCCACGTTGGCTATGGCTATCCCCAAATTCAGTCAGTGGGTGAACTCTAGTGTGCTGTAGTTATCCTTAAAACTCTTCAGCTCTAGGAAGTGCTTGGCTCTTTTACTCTTCTGGCTGGAGGGCAGATAGGTGACCTGGATAGTTGTTGGGGAGGAAACTTCAGGAGACTGTGTTAGATCCTTAGCTGCCAACTGGTGCTGCCCCTGGGAGCTCCCACCACGGGCTTTGACAGCGGCACCCAGTTCACTCAGTGCTTCCTGATAGTGTAGATATTCAGTCTGGCCAAACATGCCAGTTCCACATCGAGCTGTCTCATAGCCATGTAGCAGGGCATCAATGAGAGCTTTGCGGACACCCTTGAAGGGGGTACTCATGTTTCGAAGCTCCAGCAGATAGGAGTGAAAGTTCTTGCCCATCAGGGATGCTGGCCTTCTGAATGGAATAGGATCTCAGAGGCACGAATGGCATCCAGTGCTTTCATCTTGTACAGGTAGTTGTAGCAATGTTGATTTCCTGGTGTCTCCAGCTGAAAAAGTCTGGCATCATCCTCTTCAAGGAGCTGGGGTTCATACTTTACATCATGGACCTTGGATAATCAGATGTCAATCTCTTCCTTCAGATCTTTGGGAGCATTGTGCCCCACAGGGACATGAGGACCTCTTTGAGACTTCATAGCAAAATGCATGATCTGCCTCTTCACAAAAATGAACAGCACAAATACCAAGCTCCCATAGGCCATCACCAACACAACATTCACCCCCGACAACCAGTTACTGCTGGACGCCATGGCCTCCTTTCAGCTTCGTTAGCTCAGGCTCAGTAGTAGCGACAGCACTAGGGCTCCTTGGTTCTGTTTGGCCATTTCCTTATGGGGGAAGCCAAAGCTGGGCCCTGTTGGAAAACATGGCGGACTGGGGGAGCGAGGGGACCTGGGGGGGGTGTTACTGAGGAGGGGAAGGGAAAGAGGGCAGAGAGCTCTATTACTTTCTTTAGTCTAGACAATCAATAAAACAATAAATCAAGCCCTGATTTATAGCCTTTAATGATTTTTGAGATGTAAATGCCCGCACTGAAAATTTAGTGATTGACTCTTCATGAGATAGCACACCCTGGCCCACAGCTCCCTACCCCCATTCCCCACTCTTAATAATTCTTTCTCAATTCCATATGTGATTATGAGGTAACAAATAATGGAATTCTCTTTTCAAAAGGAAAATAATTTCTCAATTATTCCAGGTTGGTGGCTCTATTTCGTGACCAGAGTTGATTTGGTGTATAATCACCAAATAGATTACCTCTTGGAGTTATCTATTATACACCATGTTTCAATTCCTTCCTTTCCATCTTCCTTTTCTTCTTGTTATTCTTTGTCTATGAGTGAAAAAGCTTTATTAAATTCTTACTATTTGCCAACTCCCATGCAAGCAGTGGAGATACAAAAAGAAAAGTGAGACTATTTAATAGAAAGATTCAGATGCAGGACAAATCAAAACCAAGAGTTCAGTTTAGTGGTGGTTGGCAAGGACATAGGAACCATAGAGTGGCATGTCAGGTAGCAGTGCCTAGGGTTTGGATGGCGTGGTGACAGGGCAGATGGTAAGGTATGGAGGATTGTCAGTTATAGTCACGGGGTTGATCTGAAAGTCTATTAGTCCTCCATCTTAAAATAAGGGTTGTGGTTGGTCTACTCAACCAATCAATTACCAAGATTTTGCTAAGTGCCCATTATGTGCTACTGAGTGCTGGGTATACACATGCAAAAATGAAGTAGTTCTTACCCTCAAGGAGTTTACCATCTATCTAGCTAACTTTATTGGTTGCCATTTTTGCTTTCTATTTTGTCTTTCTACACATTCAAGAGTTCAAGTTGTGTTTATGCTTCTCTGAGAGAATTGATTTGTGGTAAGAAATACTCCACATCCTGGAAACTTGTCAACTTTGGACTTTATGCAAAAAAAAAATCACATTGTTTTAGTTTGAGCTCTAATGGTATATTGTATATTCTTTAAGGGTGAGGGGGACTATTTTATTTTTGTTTTTATATCATGGGTACACAAGATAGCACCATGCACATATAAAATCATAGGACTGATCCTAGTTCTAGGGCTGGAAGGGATCCCAGAAACCATCTATTCCAACTCCTTTACTTTATAAACAGAAGAAAAAAAAACCTGACTTGCCCAAGGTCACACAGGTAGTAAGTGTCAGAAGTGGAATTTGAATCCAGGACCTTGTAGCCAAAGCACCCAGGCACACCCAGGATAGCCTGCTAGCACAGGTTCTTTGATCTGCTTTACTAGGACAGATAGCTTTTAAAGGGGTCAACAATCCAACTTTTAATTACATTCACTGGTTCAGGGAAAGGTCAGCACCCTGAATATCAGAGAAAACACAAGCAGAGAAAATACAAACAGCACAAAGACCAACAGGTGGGCTCCAGCTGCCTGAATCAAAGCCATATTGCTATATACTTTACATATACCACTAGATTGAGGGAGCACAGATATCTGGGTAGTTGGGGGACTCTTAACAAAATGACTAATCAGAGTCCCATCTAGAGAATCAAAAGGTCCTCCTCATAAGTGAACCCCCAAAGCAAAATACTAACTCTGAGTATATATACACTTCTCAGAGCCAGAAGGCACCACAACCCTCCTGACTCAGTGCCTAATTAGAAATTAGAAAAAGGCGTGAAAGTCTTCCTATAAGCAAGCCTCCCCTAAGCAAGCTCCTTCTTAAGCAAATCCCTCCCCCAATGGGCTTTATGTGACTCGGGATGTATCACAGCTGTGAACTGAACATATGTGGTCACATTAGCCTATTGGTGGACGGGGAAGCTTTACCTATTCCATTAACATTACAGGCCTCTAACACTAGAGGCAGGGTTCTTTCTACTGCCATGCTATATTTCTCCTATGGAAAGAAATAACAGATGCTTAATAAATATTGACTGAATTGAATTGACAATGACCTGGTAAAATCTAGGCAACCGATAAATTCAACCATACTTTAAAAATCAGAGGGAGGGAGAAGGAAAATAATGAGAGTTTGCTTTTCCAAAAATATCAGTATCTACCAAGCACAGATAAAAATATGTCAAGACTAGTTGTCTTAAATCATTAGAATGGTAGTACTTTTCTTTTTAAATCTAGAATAACATTCAAATACCATTTGGTGAGAATGAGAACGTACAGAAGAAATATATTTTTCTCATAAGTGTCATGTTCTTTCTTGAATCTGCTCAGGTTAACAGAGGGATCGTTTTTTTAAAAGTGCGTTTACTGAATATCTAAAACAAGAAAGAAAGCAAAACCTAATTTTGTTGACCCATAGTCCATTGACCCTCCTTTACCCCTGCAAGAGACATTAAAAAAGAAGCCTAAACTGAGAAGAAAGCTGGCAGCATGGAAAGACATGGAAACAGAAAAGAGTAGTTCCAAACCAGTGTGAATGAGCAGGGCAGTTAAGTATCCTTATTATACCCATGCTGGAAATTCATGGGTAACTCATAAACTGAGCCTAGTAATGATCAGCACTAGAGTTTTGAACTGCTTGGTTTCTGACCTGATTTACCCTTCCTGGGGGCTCCTCTGATGGGCGCTCATTCTAATGATGCCAGACAATTCAGACACTTATTTTGGCAGGGCCCACTGCAGCTCAGAATTCCAGAGATCAAAAAATCTGAAGGTGTCAGCCTCCATGATAGTCAGGATATTAGGCAGGCTCCACCACACCCAACACATTGTTTATTTGTTTACTTCTTTTCTCAGTAATTTGAATTCCTTGATCAACTTTTAGTGGCATGACTTAAACTCCCTAACCCTCAGTTACTTCCTCTATACAATGGAAAGGCAAATAGCACCTATCTCACAAGGTTATTGGAGATTAAAAGAGAAGATATATAAACAGACCTTTGCAAATTTTCAATAGATATATAAATGCTAATAATAATAACATTATTATCTCGTTCTTTGTCTAAAAAATGGAGCTCAGCTAGAAATTGTCCTAGAATGAGGTGCTATCCTGATATTGTTTAATATTTTATGGAATATTGTAGAGGTGCACAAAATAGACACTTTCATAAATCGAATGAATACAGGAATGCAAACTCATCTTCCCTAGGGTTGTACGAAACATCTTCAGGACAAATTGAGAAGAACAGATCTCAAGGATAATATGTACCTCTTCTGTTCTGATGTGGTTTTGATTCTTCTGCTAGATTTCTATTCTTTGGAAGCCATGTAGTTTGAGGTATTTAATTATAAGTATTGGATATGATGATATTTATTAATATATTCTTCAGTTTTTATTAATTAATGTAGTGTTTGTGACATAGTGGACAGAAGTTTTATCTGTGATAATGTTCCATTTCTAGCGTAGTTTATTTGATTAATTTTCAAGGATGTTTTGAGTCCTGTGTTTGTAGTACAAGGGATTTGTTGTGTATAAGTTTATGAAAGATAAGTGAACTTCTAATACATGATTCTAGCCACAAGGTAGCATCTTGCTAGGAATTTGGTATGTACTGAGTTTTTGCAACCTTCAGTGAGGTTTTGCACAGTTTTTACCCCTTCCTTTCATAATATACATTCACAAAGTCTAGATCAGGGTGGGGAAACTGAGGCCTCGAGGCCACATGTGGCCCTCTAGGTCCTCAAGTGTGGCCCTTTGACTGGATTCAGTCAAAGATCACCTTTTCATGATTTCTGGTGTGAATGATTTGGAACTGTCAAACTCCTCTATTATTGCAAACAAATCAGCATAACTCAGGTTTTTACTTGGTGCTTCCTTGTTGACCGTTCTTCAGCTTTACATACCATCCAACCATCTACTCAGGCCAGTCTGCCCCTGCTGACATGTTTCTCCCTGCTTGGATTAGCATCCTCCATTCTGGAGCTTTGAGCTAGCCCTTTACATCTGATTCTTCCATTATCTAAGCTCCCCATCATCACTGGGAAAGTTAATCTATTTTATTTAGAGCTCCACCCTAGAGGCCAATCCTATTAATTGGTGACTAAATACAAACCAACTGACTATTCCCATTTTATGCATTGGATGGTCCTAGACAACAAAACATATTTCACCTTCACATTCTATCCAGCCATCCGGACAGATCATCTCATCACTTGCCTGGCATCTTGTTCACTCTTCTGTTGGCTCGCCTAATTCTACTTCCCCAGAACAAAACTTCCTGGTCACCACTTCCCTATTTATTTTCTTTTCTTTGATAAGATTGTAAGCTCCTTGAAGGCAAGGACTCTATAAGAAAAAAAAAAGTATTCCCGGTGCTTATCAGAATTAATAAATGATTTTCATTCGTTTATTAAGTCAGGCATTCATATTCATTCATTCATTTGACATTGTTAACTGAATTCATATAGCTGTTACCCATGGAGGGCATTTTGATCACAAGGCAGGATCCTAGCCATTTATCTGTTGTCAGCTTTTATGATTTCTCATTGAAGTCCATATGTTTGTTCCAAAAGCACTTCTGTAAGCTTTTGATCTGTGTGTCAAATGCTCTGAGAATGTCTTTTGATCTTCTTTTTTGGTAAAGAAGTCTTAACCTTTCTATATATGCCTTAAAGTGTGGTCTTTGTGTTTTGTTAATAATATTATGATTTTTATCATCAATGACATCATCATTATCATCCTCATCAACCTTAATCCTATCATAATATTTCTTTGTTATGAATGCCAAAATTTCTGCTGATAGTCACCATGTACTTGTTCCACTTAGCTCTAGACAAAAGAAAAGAGTAAATGAATTTAATGGTCTAGGGTAATATTTAGTTTTAATACTAACATTTGAATAGGGGATATATTCAAGGATTTTAATTGAGAAAACAAAGAAAAAGTATTCTAATTGGCATTAAGATGCTTTTCACCCAGCCGGAGAATGCCATAAGCAAATACTTAAATGTTGGATGTGTGACAAATTAGTGAAATATCAGAGCATGTCCGCCTTATTTATTTGATTTGAAAAAAAAATGTGCAAAGCATGTGGCAAGACCAGCCTCTAAAAAATACTTTAGATTCATCTACAGGTTTTTAAATTGAGAATTGGTGAATACGGGGCTGCTGAACAAAATGAAGATGCCTCATTAATTGGTGATCCCTTCCCAAATGCATAAAATCTTCGTTTTGCTGCTTAATAGCTGTGTGGCCTAGAGGAATTCACTTAGCCTTTCTGAGCCTTGATCGATCACCTTGTTTGAAAAATAAAGGAGATGGATTAGATAATTTCTAAGATTTTTTCTGGGTCTGAAATTCTGTAGTTCTCTGAAATGTTAATGGCCTCGGTCCTGGTAATCAAGTTCGGAATTGTGTTAAATAGAAGAAATATTTTTTAAAAAAAATGGAAAATGATGCTAGATTACAAAAAGAGAAATAGTAACACCCATAAAAGCAACCAAGAAATATCATTGCTATGTATTGGGAGCTATGTATCGGGCCTGTTTTATCTAGGGATTCATATCTATGGCAGGGTTTATATTGGAAGAATGCACTAATTCTTAGTAAATGGGGAGAAGGCAAATCAGTACTAGTGAAATGTTCAAGTTATAGAATACTTTTAAATAAATATGATTCTCTCCCCACTCCAATTTTCAGGTACATAGAGTTGAAAAACTCATGGTTATTCCAGCCTTGCCAAGTTCATTTGTACTAACTTTAATAAATAGGTAAGCCTCATACGTAACAAACACACTTTTCTGAGGCAAATTGTTGTATGTGATTTATTTGTATGATTAAGGCATTCAAAAGCATATGAAAATAATTTGTTCCCTTAAGTAATAATAGAATTATAGCCTTGAGGTCAGAAAGTTCCTCCTCTGCTCCTCTGATTGGCTGCGTGAACTTTAAGCCTTTGGCAAAATGCTAGATTTATAATAACCTTGTAGGATAGGTATTAGAGATGTTATCATACCCGTTTTAGATGTGAAACTGAGTCTGAGAAGAGTGAAAGGACTTACCTGAGGTTATACAACTAAGAAATGGCAAGACCAGGATTCAAATCCAGATCTCTCGTGAGTTCAAGTCCATTGTTTCTTTTCACTACATCATGATGCCTTTCCTAAGTATAAACACTATATAATGTTAGCAATGATATTAATTTGATTAGCAATCCCCTCTTTGAAAAATAGCAAATTTTATCAATTCCTTGGGCATATTATAAAATATTATTAATTTAATAGAGATTAATGATTTTTCTTCTAATTACCAGCAGGTTGATTAATACGTAATGGTTTTTTTTTTTCCTGTCTGCCACAGACACCTTGAAGACTGTTTGCTAAGGCACGGAGGGATTTTGGTCTACATGGTTGGAGGTAGCAATTACGTAGATAAAATCGCAGATCTTTTGAATTATTAGAGGACTGAGTTTCCTTCCCTCTTTACCAAGTGCTATCATTTCATTTGTCGTTTAGTTGTTTTCAGTCACGTCAGACCCCATTTGGGGTTTTCTTGGCAAGATACTGGAGTGGTTTGCCATTTCCTTCTCCAGCACATTTTATAGATGAGGAAACTGAGGCAAACCGGGTCAAGTGACTTTCCCAGGGTCACAGAACTAGTAAGTTTCCTGAACTCAGGAAAATGAATCTTCCTAACTCCAGGCCTGGCACTCTATCTACTGTACCATCTAGCTGACCTTTTTATTTCATAACACAACCTTATTTAACCAAATAAAATGAGTCCCTTCAGCATAACTCACGTCTGGAAAAAAATCCTCATTTTTCATAAAGTTCGTCAAGCCCTGGATATACATTTTTTATTTATGTTACATAGCATTATATCGCAAAATCTAAAGGGGATCTCAGAAGTCATTTAGTCCAGACCATTCATGTTATAGTAGAGAAAGATGAGGCCCAGAGAGGTTAAGGTGACTTGTCCAAGGTCATACAGATGGCAAGCATCAGAGGCAGGATTTAAACCCATATCCTCTGACACCAGAGTCAAAGCTTCTGCCACCAAATGATGTTTCATGATATCTTTGAATGTAAACTCTGAGAGTGGCAGAGATGTAATCTGATAGAGCCCTTTGGACATTGTAGGTGTAAAATATCTATGAAGTAATCCACAATGTTCAGTGAAATAATTTCACTAAACATATTAACAATATTCTTCTAGGATAAGAACATTCTGGCAAATCCTCTGATTCTTTTGTGTTTCCTCATTTCCTGTTCAAATCAAGCATACCTTAAGCAATTTGGCATGTGACACTATGTTAGACACTAGGAAACAGGGATGAAAACAACTCTGTTCTTGTCCTCAAGGGGCTAAACAGTCTGATGGGAAGGGGGCGGTTAGTGGGTAGAGAATGTGCTAAACTCAGATAAGTGTGATGCATACTAATACTGCATAGGGTAGGGGCAGCTAGGTGGTGCCATAGTGAACAGAATGCTGGGTCTGGAGTCAGGAAGATTCATCTTTCTGAGTTCAAATGTGGCCTCAGACACTTACTAGCTGTGTGACCCTGGGCAAGTCACTTAATCCTATTTGCTTCAGTTTCCTCAACTGTTGCATTGGTAACCAAGGTGGGACTTTCTCGCTGTTTTAGAATGATAAATTAATTAAGAGTCTTTGATTGAGCCTTACTAGGTGCAAAGCCCAGGCCCAAACCGCTATCTACATCTACTAGGTACTGAGCCTACTGGGCATGAAGCCCTCAGGGTCCTAAGGGGAGTTGCTAAGACCAGAGCCAATAGTAGAAGCCTAAGTTCTGGTCGCTCAGGTGACATTTGATGGCAGCTAAAGACTGTATAAAAAGAGAGAACAGAGCTATTTGCTTGAGGCTCCCTCTCCTGGAGGAGCGGGACTCTGGGCAGCCACTCTAAGAGACTCCTGGCTCACCTAGATGTTGATTGTTTCTTGGTAACAATGAATTGTATTGGGTCTGTTTATATTGTGTATGTTCCTAACTTGTTGGTATTTTCTCTGAAGTTCAGGGTGCTGGCTTTTACCCCTGAACTAAGTGAATGATATTTCTATGTTGGATTGAAATAAAATTGTTAGCCCCTTAACGTTGCTTTCCTTAGTAAAGCAGATCAAAAGACCCTGTGCTGGCAGCATCTCTGTTGTTGGGCTTGTGTTGGTATTTCACCCCCACAGCAGCTGCTAGACAAATTGTTGAAACACCCGTAAAATGAGCTGAAGAAGGAAATGGCAAACCACTCTAGTATGTTTGCCAAGAAAACCCCAAATGGGGTCGTGAAGAATTAGACATGACTGAGTGGAATGAAAATATAAGATGGATGACTGCAGATCCAAATGGGAATGAAGTTCACCTGTTTATCTGACCATCTTTCAAATGTAATCTTAATACGTAACAAGAAGTTGTACTATGTAGTGGTTGGAGAGCTAGTCTTGAAACCAGGAAGACCCGAGTTCAAGTTCTGACACCGACACATGCTTTCTGTTTGATCCTGAGCAAATCACTTAACCCAGGAAATATTCTAGGCAACTCTCTAAGTCTCTATGAATTGCAGAGCAGGTGTCAAATGTATATTGGCAGAGGATGTTTCCTCACTGTGAGATTCCCTATACCAATTAATTAATTTATACCAATTTGTGTGTGTATGTGTGTGTGTGTGTGTGTGTGTGCACGTGCAGGTTGGTGTACACACACACACACACACACACACACATATATATTCAGAATGTTTATTAAAGTCATATGAAGTGATCAAGATGATAAATATAGGTCCTTCAGGGGGTATATCCTATATGGACTATGAGCAACAATCCTTCACAGCTCTCTTACTCAGTTGCAGGAAGCTAAAGCAGTCAGTAACCCCCCAAAATGAACTGCCTCACTGCTAGGCCAATTAAAGCCTAGCGTCTGAATCTTGAGAAAACCAGCGAGGAAAACAAAAAGTTGAATATGTTATGATCATTTCATCTGGCTCAACATCTTCCTTTGAAACTCCAGAAATGGTAAAATTGAACCAATTTTGCTCATTAATTAATATACAATGAAAATAATTTTGCCAAGGAAAAAGCTAAATTTTCCTTTAACTGATTTTTTTAATGTATATAGGAGGCAAATGGATGGGATGCTGCATATTGAAGGTTCAAAAATCTTCATTGTCTAAGGATACTCACATAGAAGTGATCCTTAAGTCAACTTCTCTTTCTTCAAGAAGATTTTTAACTCTTATCTCTTACTCTGCCTTCCGGGGATGACTGGGACTTTCATCTCTAGTTACCTTCTTGGATAAGGAGATCCTATAGGATAGCTGAGTGGACAAGGAAAGAAAAAATTGGCCATAAATGGAAGGATTCTGAACACTAACATTAACTGTTTCAAAATAGTCTTCGTTACACCCAAAATCAAACAAGGAAAAAAAAAATCAACAACTAAAACCCACCATTAACAGAATTGTAGGTGTAAAATATCTATGAAGTAATCCACAATGTTCAGTGAAATAATTTCACTAAACATATTAACAATATTCTTCTAGGATAAGAGAGGAGAAACAAAGAAAGCTTAAACTCTACTAACCAGGTGAAACTGTCATACTTCCACTGTAACCCAAGGACATATGTGTCTGGGTACCAGAGCCTTAAGTTCAGAGCAAATGAATTTCTTTGTTTTATTCATTTCTGTAATGCCAACACTATTCTTTTTGATGAATTTTGCAGGTTTTGTGAATTTGATTTGTTGGAGCAGTTAAAAAAAAGTGTAAATTATAATTATAAAATTCCACACGTTTCCCCCCACCCTGTTATAAATTTTATGTGGCCAGCAGTTAAAATAAGTGATTACCCTATAAATACAACTTTAATAGCCTAGTCATCTGTATAGCCTCTGCTGTTTGGAGATTTTATCTAAGAAAAACTTTCCTAGGGATTTATATCATGTGGTGGTGGCTGTCACTTACTGCTTGCTGAGTAATTGGAGAGTGGGTGTAGGGATAGACCATTCTGGCAGAGAACCAGTGAGAATGGAATGGTAAAAAAGAAGTTTGAAAGCCCATGAAAATGGGTTACTCCTTTATGACAAAATAAATAAATAATCTCTCTTGGATATGGATTAATTCTTGAAACAAAACCTAAAATTGAGAAGCCCTGACTTTGTGAAACTGTTCTAATGCCAGATTTAGAGTCTGGAAGAGCTGGGTTCAGATCCTGCGTCAGTCATTTACTAGCTGTGATATCTATATACCCTAGTTTCCTCATATGTAGAATGGCGATAATAATCTCTAAATCGGGTATTATAAGAAATTACCCAGTTGTTGTAAGGGTTCAAATGAGATAACATCTATAAAGTATTCTGTAAAACTTAAAATGTCATTATAAAAGCTAGTCGATAGTGTTATGGTTTTTAATATCAGTAGCAGCCGCAGCCTCAGCAGCAGTAGTAATGATGGGAGGACAACTCCACTTTAGAATGTGTTCTGATTATGTCAACATGTCTGGTAAATGGTTCGGCTTTTTTGTAGCAGCATAAAATTTTCAAAAGTTTATCATTAAAATTTCAAGGTTCAAAATGAAGCTAGTGTACCACCCATTATGAATTACCCAACTTTGCTCACAGGGGGACCATTACAATACATTGTCAGGACTCTATCACATAAATGATAGTTTAAAAGATCTTTACTTAGACATGAATTGTTGAAAAAGAACCCTAAGAAGTTAGATGAAAAATTAAAAAGCTCTAAAGGAAATTTCATCTTCATCTTCAAGTCTTCATTCTTTGACATTCTACCCAAAATGGCTTTTTCTAATTAATGTTATTTCTTTCCCAACGGGCAAATTTGGCAATTATTTGGCATGTGTCTTCAATCATATTTAGTTACACTATGAATTTGTTTCCATTGTATTGGAACTAGAGCAAACATTAAAATTAAAACAGGATGTGAGTTTCAACTTCTCAAAATGGCTGATTCCACGAACAGTAGCCCTTTTAACTTGTGTAGTTTCTGTTTGTTGATTCCTTGATGCTATCTTTCATTGCATTGGAATCTCTCTGCTGTTTTCCTCCAAAGAAATCAAGTGCACATCTGCTTCTCTGTCCCATGTGAAAGAGTATCTGCTGGCACCCAAGTTCTTAATTGCTTCTTTAATGGAGGTCAGGTACATGTGCAGACACCATCGGTTTTGCTAAGATTGTGTCATTCATGTGGAAGATGTCATCTTAGCAAAACTGATGGTATCTGCACATGTATTTGACCCTAATTATGCTCCCCAAACTCCATATCTCATTGGCTATTGTTTGTCCTGGAAGTGGAATCATCATTTGGTTGTTATGAAAATCAGCAAGCCATTTGCAACAGCTCTTTTTCATTTTCATTCATTCATTTTCTTGCTCTTCTTTTTCCCTTGTTGTGCCAGTCTATTGGCTCCCCATTTTTGAGTTTATCTTTAATAACATTTTGTGTTGTTTTGCTCCTCATGATTTTCTTGTCTCTCAAAACTGGC
The DNA here is from genome assembly GCF_011100635.1 of Trichosurus vulpecula. Taxonomy (NCBI): domain Eukaryota; kingdom Metazoa; phylum Chordata; class Mammalia; order Diprotodontia; family Phalangeridae; genus Trichosurus; species Trichosurus vulpecula. The sequence goes on from NC_050578.1 coordinate 52,800,338, forward strand.
ATCAAGTTTTGTTGGATCCTTTCCATGTCCCAATATTTGGTTCAGATAATTTCCCTTCCTCCAAATTTGTTTTCTTTGGTTCTTGCTTTCTTTGTTTTGCCATTTTCCTGGATGAGAAAGGAGAAATACAACTACACTTGATATTTTACAGATATGTAATTTGTTGAGTGTTGGAAATTACTTAATTTGCCAAATCTGTAATCATCCAAAAACAAAAGGACAGCTTGATAATTCATATGATAGCAAATGAGATGCCATCAGTAGCATGTGAACTCTGAATTTTCTTTTTTTCCTAATAGCAGGGATAAATTCCAGAGGATCATATATTTAAAGATGGAGGGAATCTCAGAGAGCATCTGATCCTCCTCCCTCTTTTTGGAGGTGAGGAGACCAATGCCTAGAGATGTTAAGTGACTTGCCCAAGGTCACACAGATTTAACATCATGGACCAGACCTGCATCTGTTCTAAAGTCTGTTCTCTTTCCATACACCCCTCATTCATCCATTCACATTCTCATCCAGTTCGTCATGTGGATAAGAGTAGCCATTTTCATCATAGTTAGTTAACCTTAAGGGTCTTGCCTGAGATCATAGAACAGAATGAGGTTAATTGGACTACGCATAGACAAGCCTCCTGATTCTGGCCATTCTCTAGGTGAGCTAGCCAGCTAATGCTGCATGTCCAGAAGGCATGCTCCATCCACCACAGGCAATTCTGAGTGCTATCAAGCGATACTAAGATATTCATAGTGATTGCCCTGAATATTATTTAGGTTAAGCATTCTGCTGGTTTATATCTATTTCAGGGTGTAGTGTTATCCAAAGGGGAGAGGGATGTAGTAACATATATGGGGCAGGGGGAATAACCATTTAAATAGCATTTGTTATATGCCAGGCTATTTACAAATACTACCTAATTTAAACCTCACAACACCCCAGTGAGGTGAGTAGTGTTACTATCCCCATTGACAAATGAGGAAACTGAGGCAAACAGAAGTTAAGTGAAAGAGCTGATAAATGTTCGAGGCAAGATTTTAACTCAGGTCTTCCTGACTTCAGGTCATAAGCTCTATTCACTGCATCACCTAGCTGCCTATGCAGGGGTGGGGAACCTGTGCCCTGGAGACCACGTGTGGCCCTCTAGGTCCTCAAGTATGGCCCTTTGACTGAATCCAAACTTCACAGAGCAAATCACCTTTTTGTTCTGTGAAGTTTGGATTTGGTCAAAGGGCCTAACTTGAGGACCTAGAAGGCTACATGTGGTTTTGAGGCCACAGGTTCCACACCCCTGGATGGCATTTGGGTACGTTTCAGTAGAAAATAAGCTACTAATTTCATGTATTAAGTTCACCTTATATATTTTTACTCACTCTGCTTTGCATCTGCTGCTCTGCCTGGTTTCAACTCCACGGAATAAAATGTCCCTCTCAGGATAAGCTCTTCATTTCTAATTTCATCACTATGCTCAAGCTAACTCAAGCTGGATACTACCTTTTCTGATTGAAGGATGGATAATGGAGTAACAAACCAGTCCCAAAACCTTCCTTTCCAGAGGGCAAAAATTGGACTTCCAGAGCATTCCATCTTGCATCTGCAATTCTGTCTGGTTTCAATGCCATGGAACAAGATGCCCTGGCAACTGTGTGGCTGGGTACCACCTGACATCCCCTCCCCCTTCCAACCTTTTCTGTGTGTTGTCTTTCCTCCATTGTATTGTAAGCTCCTCGAAGGCAGGGACTTTCCTTCTCTTGTCTACATCTCCTGCACTTAGCACAGTGCCTGGCACTGTGGCAGGCACTTAATAAATCTTTATTGTATTGTATTATGTTGTATTGTGTTGTGTTGTATTCGATTCTATTGTGATGCTTTGCTGTCGCTCAATCGTTTTCAGCTGTGTCTGACTTTTAATGATCCCATATGGGGTTTTCTTGGTGAAGATACTAAAGTGATTTGCCATTTCCTTCTCCAGTTCATTTTACAAACAAGGAAACTGAGGCAAACAGGGTTAAACCCAGGGTCACGCTAATAAATATCTGAGGTGAATTTGAATTCAGGTCTTCCTGATGCTAGAGCCAGCAGTACTCTATGCATTGCACCACCTAGCTGCCTTATTGTACTGTTAAGTGATTCTGGATGCCCCTTGGAAAACATGTATTTGGGTAATGTTTAAATTAATTTAGTATTTTCCCTATGTTGGGGATCAAGGTGAAGCATCAAAGGGAAACCCCTCACAAAGAAATAACCACTTCTGGGGCTAACTGAATTTTCCATTTGGTCAGGTTTGGAGGGGAACTAAATTGTAGTTCCAAACAGTTCCAGCAGGGGTCAATATGTTTTCATCATTACAAATGGAATTCTCAGTGAGCGGGAGCAGAAGTGTTGATCCTAATTGGAGCAGACACAAGGATCTTCTATAATCCTCTGACATCCTTTTCAAATAATAATTCTTAGGTGGGTAGTGGGCTGGTGGTTGCAATGCCAGAGCAGCCATCTCTACAATGAAGCCTAACCATTGTCAATTATTTTTGACGTATGCTAGCTTAATGTAAAGCTTCTTACAGGCTTCTCTACCCCGCAGAAGGGTACTCCTCCTCCTAATTATGGAGACACACTACTCAGGATGGGCAATGCAAGTGGGTTATTTTGGTCTAATGTGCTTTTCCCAAACACAATCCCTTCCTTCTCTGCCTCTCTGGGTTAGCACAAAGAGCAGGTATATGGCTTCGGTTGAAGATCTCCCTCGGATTGTTCTTAAAAGCCTAATTGGCACTGTCAGTCGAGCTCAGACCATCAAGCCTTCCCAGATCTAGAGAAATGCAAGAGAGGGAGAATCAATTTCTAATGCCATGGCTGCAGCTTCTAAATGGTTAATGGTTAAGTCAAAAGTTGTTTTTTTTTTCTCCTTTTTTTCCTTTTCCCCTCCCTTCTAATCATTTGTTCAGAGCCACTGCCTGGCAATAGTATACACACAACCCACCGTCATTGTTCCTGTGAAATATTAAGGCCTGCTTGCTGCCTGAGTCTGAAGCTGTCATTTGGAAGCTCTAGCTCTGTGGGCTCAAAGGAAAAATCCTGACCCCCGTCCCACATTTGTAAGCTCATTTTGGCTCTCCTTGGCCCTGACTGCAGCCCCTTTTTGTTGTTTAGGAGAGTCAATGTCTCCGCGTAGAGACATTTTCAGAAATCCAATTCTGGAAAGCTGGTGAGTGTTTCTGAAGAGAGTCGGCTCCAACAGGAAGGCATTACCAGGACATTTAGAAAGCATTTAACTGCTTGAGTGCTGCTGAATTTACCAGATAGAGGATGGAGGAAAAGGCATCAGATGCTCTTCTCTCTACAGAGCCTTCTTTTACCCTTGCCTTATAGAAAGAGGGAAAGACTTAATTTAGGAGGTAAAGGAAAGACTAGAAAGCAAGACAATGCAGTGTAGTGGAAAGAGTGTTGAATTTGGAATAAGAATGTTGGAGTTCTGCTGCCTGGGAAATGATGGGCAAGTAACTTAATTACTTTGTGCCTCAGTTTCCTCACATTTGAAATAAGGATTAGGACTAGATGGTCTCTAAAATCTCTTCCTATTCTAATTCCTAAGCAGAAGGGAGCTAAATTCTCTGAAATGAAATCAATAGACCAAAGCTTTTGGATAGGGGTGAGGTCATTTCCCAAATCCTGGGATTGGAAGGACATTATCATTGAATACTCTCTCACACTTCTGTGTTAGTTTGCAGGAAATGGTTTCTACACAAAAGTATTTCATATCTTTTTTCAGGCATAGTGAGGCTTTTTAATAAATTGATAGGAAAAAAATTAAGTCACCTCTATTATCACTGGGAAATCTTAAAAAAAATTTCTAGGCATAATTAAATGAAGTGGTATGAGGGCAAGGACTAGGCTTCAGCCTTCTTTGTAACCTTACAGAGTTTGGCATAAACACTAGCCCTTTGAAAGTACTTAGATGCTTACAACAAATTCATGATCTCACCCTGTGCGGACCTCTTCAACCAATGTAGACCACTGCCTTTCTATATCTTCTGAATAATCATTATCCATTGTAGGGAGTCAGGAATTGTTTGTGAAACTGAATTGAAAGCCGATGATAAAATCCTTTGATGATACTCACTGGACTTTATATCTTCATTACTTTAATTCCTTATTTGCATTTTAAACAAATCTTAACTACTATGGAATAGACTGGATAAATATAACCCATTAGAAACAAGAGGCTTCTGGGAAGTATAGCTTTTCCCAGATTGAAGGAACGATTGAAAGATTATGGAAGACAAAAGCCACACAGGACAGGGGAAGTCTGGGAATTTCTACTTTCTGTGGAGATGGGAAGGGTCCAAGTGATAACTGCACCAGTGGTGAGCTGATGGCAAGCGAACGGTACTGCTGTCCTGAGCTCAATATAATAATTGATGGAGCTCTGTCTACTGAACTGACTCACTTGAGTAATCTGCTCTTAAAGGATTTGCTGTTTGCTTGGATATACCACCTTGCTGCACTGTGGGAGAAGGTGAAATTATTCCCTCTCTACTGTCCTTTGTCTCATTTCTACCTGGTCAACTGTCATTGCTGCTCTGTCTAAACTTTGTTTACTTGCTACCTGGACTTTTATAAGGGGTTTTGTCTCCAGACATGGATAAGCCGATTTTTGTTATTTTCTGAGTGATCGTTTGCTGTAAAGGGGTGGATTGCTTTTTTTTTCTACCACAAGGGAGGAAAAATCAAAAGAGAATTTGAGACCAATTTCTTCAGGCTTAACTGTCAGACTTCCTCATTGCACAAGGTGAGGTTTCATAAGCAAGACCCTGATGAAATGGAACATAGTATTCCAATATTCAACAAACCCCAGAATGCAGACTTACTGGGGAAAGCACTCCCTACTTGACAAGAATTAAAAGGAAAACTGAAATATGGTTTGGCATAATTAAGTTAAATGAGCACGCCACACTTTGGATCATAATAAGCTCCAAATGGATTTGTGAACTAAATATAAAAAGTCATATGATAATAATATTTCTTAAGAAAAGAAAATGAAAGGAAATACTTCCCATGACTGTGGCTAGAGGGAAACAAACAAAGAGTAAAAATGACAATTTCTGATTCGATCAAATTAAAAATATTTTGTACAAAAATTATTGTCAACAGAATAAAAAGATAAATTGCTGAATGGAAAAATAATCGTAGGATATATGTACAATAAAAACCTGATATCCAAGACATATGGAAAATTCACATAAATATGTTAAGATGAAAAATCATCCCACAACAGACAAATGATTAAAAGTTATGGTCAAACAGAAAATAGTTCAGAAAAGATGATTGACGAACTAGTAACAAAATTTTGATTAAATATTTCAAATCATGAATAATATTTTTTTTACCTGGCCTTATGATTTCATTGGTGAAGAGAATTTCTAGCTAGGGAACTCCTTTTACCAAAGCATATTAGCAACTATTCAACAATTTACAATCCTAGAGATTTGCTTGGGGGAGCTGAGAGATAGGTGATTTGCCCAGGGTCACACAAGCAGTATATATAAGAAACAGGATTTGAATCCAGGTCTCTGACTGAGCAGAGCTACTACCCTATGAAAATTCATACTATTCTGTGAAACAACCTAGTACCACTCAAAGTGTCAAAGTTGGAAAAAATATTCAGAAAGTCAATATTCATTGGACCTTGGGAAAATGAGTACTCTATTAGATTGTTTAATGGAGCTATGAATTAGTCTAAACTTTGTGGGAAAAAAGTAGAATTATGTGGTGAGTCATTAAACTGTTCCTATCTTTTGACCCAGTGATCCCACTAGTAGAATATATCCCAGGGTTTTCATATGCATAATATGTGTATGGATATGTGTATGTATGCATATATACATATGTATAGATACATGGCCTCATATATACATATATATGTGTATATATACATACATGTGTGTATGTGTATATACCCACACACACCAAAATACACATGGAAAAATTTTTTTGTTGTAGCAAAAACAGGAGAAAAAATGGGTTCCAGGGAATAAAAGGGGAAAAAAGGAATAGCCATTATTCTCCAATAAGAAATGATGATTATGCAGAATTCAGAGAAACATGATTAACAGCACTAAACAGCATTGCTATACAGTAACCTGATTCTAAACATGGAAAAAGTCCCATGTCCTGGGAATTCCAGCTCTCACCTTTGTGCTTATGTGCTCCGCCCTGCTCTGGAGGGACTGCTGGGGAATGATAAGCTCTTAATCATTTTCAGAGAATGGCTAGACTTCTAACCTCCAGTTCCTCTCTTTGGATAGAAACTGATAGCATCTTCCTAGTTTAAAGGATGCAGCTAACGTGGATCACCTAAGCAAAATGAGAGGCTGAGCCTCCACCCACAGGAATCCTCACATTCCCTGAATCTGCTGCTTTATTCACAAAGTCCCGGTCAGGTGACCTTTGCATAATGGAGTTGATCCCTCATGAGAACAGGCATGCAGAACTGCATGCGTTTTTTTTTTTTTTTACCCTTTGCATAGAATCAATAGAAATAAATGAAAACTATATATATGCACACACACATATGTATATATATATATACACATACACATGCATATACACATATATGTACTGGCATACACACATAGACACACATATATGTACATATACACACATGCACATATATACATGTAGATGAATTTGTACATATATGTTCTACTGAGAATCTGAATGCCTGCAGCTTCTTCTAGACTGAGGCTGTCCCCAACCACTGTGTAGTGATGCTTTGAACGTAGGGGAATTCCAGGAAGTTCATCCTGCTCTACCACAGTTCCACCAGGCAGCTCTACCACAGCTGCTCTTCATGGAAAGCCGGTAATAATAGAAGCAATAATAAAAGTAATAACTAACCAAGCTATATAAATATGTAGCACTTTGTGCCAAACACTGTGTTCAGCACTTTGTAATTACTATCTCATTTGCTCCTCACAACAACTTGGGGGGAGGGGTATTATTCCCATTTTATAGATGAGTAAACTGAGGCAAACAGGTTAAGTGACTTGCCCAGGGTCATGCAGTTGCTATCTGAGGCTGGAACTGAACTCAGTTCTTCCTGACTCTACTGTGCCATCTAACTGCCTATTCAGGTAAATAATTATGGGAAATGTAATACAGTCCCTAAATACTGCTCCACTCCCTGTGGGTTTCCTTAGAGTGGCAGACAAGAGAAGAATCTAGGGAGCCGAGGCCAACTTTTCCCCTCATAGTTCTGTTATGGCCATTAGCCTCAGTAACTCCTTGACCATTTCAATTGGCTAATTCATCCCTAGTGAGGTAAGCAGGGTGTAGACGAGCGCAAAGCAGATATGGAAGCTCTCTTTTCCCTGCTCGTCATCATGCTCTGTCTCCCAATGTCCTTGAACTTTCCCTTTTTGTCCATCTGTTTCTCCAAGAACTGAGTCAGGTCCCTCTTTGTCCTTCCATCGACAGTCAGACTTGGATACTCCTCCCTCTTCATCTGCCTCCATGAAGGGGTGCGTGGAGTGAGGGCATTATTCAAGGGAAGACATTTATGAACAAATGCAGAGACAAAGTAATCAGACCCAGGAGAAAAATATATACAATTAAAACAATAATGTAAGCAGAAGCAACACCAGGAGGTAGCTGGACTTGAGCTCATTATAAAAGATCAAACTAAACCTTGGATAGCAGATTAAGAAATATCAGCACCCTGTTTTGATAAAGAGGTAGGAGACCATAGATGCAGAATGTTGCACTCCCTGCCAGAAGCAGTCATTGTGATGGTTAATTTTGCTTAGCTAGTTTTCTTTATGACAAAGAAATCTTTAGTGAAAGGAAGGGAGGAGGACATATGGGGAAATCTAGAGTCAAAACAAAAGGAAGCAATCAAACTTATGCAAATCAATTACTTCCTTAAGTTCAGGGGCAAAGTATGAAATACAAAAGCAGTAAATTCACCAAGAATGGCTGGCTTGGTTTTTCCTTTAGCGTCTGCTAGACAATTCTTTTCATCTCTAACAAGGAGTAGAAAATAGATGGAGGGTCAGAATTCACACTTGGTTATTGATTCAAGTTGAGATTTCTTTTATTTTTCTAGGAGGAAAAAAGGCAAGGTGGGAGAAGGGAATAAGGTTGAGGCTTTGGTTACTTACCATGGTAGGACTAAGTGGTTAAGATGAGGAATCCACCTTCCAAAATTCCCTGTGCGTGTGTGTACACATACATATATGTATATGCATATCTATATGTATATGTATGCTTATATGTGTATATACACACATACACACACATATATATGCTTAATTGGGTAGAATAAGACAGATAAGCAGTGATGTATGTTTAACAACTGGTTATCTGGGAGGGAAAAGGATGTACACATAATATACTTAAATCCAATCTACATTATTAACATTTTCTACTTCATTTTTAAAATCTAGGCCATCAATAAAACAACAAATCAAGACCTGATTTGTAACATTTGATGAACTGAAGTGTAAATTCTCCTATCAAAAATTGGACAATTGGCTTTCTTGAGCCAGTTTGAGCTGGCTCCAGCACGCCCCTGAAAAAGAACCAATTTATTTGGGGTCCCTTGCACATGATCACACCAAAAAATTTAAAGGGGAAACCGGGAATGGAATCTAGGACCCTATCCTTGGTATGAGAGCAATGATAGAGGAAAGCTTAAGATATACCTTACATAATGTTACAAAAACACATATCAACTTTTGTATGTCATAGAAGTATGAATCTGCATTTGGAACTCAGTTTTTTCACCTGTTATTTCTATTTCCTAACATTCCATGGTTCACAGTACATTTTAAAATGCATCCTAAAGTAAAATAAAATTTTTAAAAATGCATCCTAAAGTACTTCTATGAAGGGGGAAAAATATAGCTGAAGGGTGAACCATAGGGATTTGAGTGAGATAAAACTGTTTATGAAGAAAAATTGCAACAGAATCCATCTGAAAAGCTTAGCCAAAGAATTCATGCCTTTTAGTTTGAATTTCACCCATTTTCATCAAAGCAACCCAAATGATTTCTAGACAGATGAATCCAGAGTTACGAGGCTTCTATCTCCTATGCAGAAGCTTATGATAACTTAGCGTAGTCATTTCTTGCTCTCATAGGTACATGGAATGCTGATCTCTTTCTCACAGTAGAGAGAATCCTTGAAATCATGAATCTAGGTTCAGTTCAGGGCAATTCAGTTCAATTCAGTGCCTTCACTGTGGTCAGCATGGGAGATGCAAAGAGGAAAATAAAACAATTCCTTCCCTCAAGAAGCTTATGTCCTACTGGAGGAAAATAATAAAACATAAGTAAGTAAAAATAAAATGTAAATAAATACAAACTATTAACAAATGTGATTTGAGTGGGAGCTGGTTAGGACATCCTAGATCAAATGATTTCCACCTTGTTTAGTTCAGGTGATATAATCACAGGGAGTGTATGTCAGATAACATAGACAACACAAAGTTAAGGTTATAGATGGAGTGTGAAAGAGGGTTTAGCTACTTTGGTGTTACCCACTTTTGATAAACATAAAAAAGTCTTCAGTCAAGCTTGATGGAAAGACATCTGGCCATTGGTTGGTTTAAGATCAGCCAGGCTGACCTTTAAAAAGCTAGCTTGCTCCTCTTCAGTCAGTCAAGGCCAAGGAGCTTAAGGAGTGTGTGAGCCATGACAGACTATAAGAAAGTCGAGCTATGGAAGAAGCTCTTAAAAGGGAATCACTCATTGTCTTTGACCTTGCATCTGCACCAGTGGAGAGTGGGAGAGGGGAGATTTCTTTCTCCTACCCTCCATTATGGACCACTCTGCTATTTTCATCAGTGTTTTGCCCAGTGGGAGACAGTATTTGGGAGGGAGCAGAGATTTTTATTGAAAGAAACTCTGAGGAGTGTTACCCCTGGCAACAGACAAGAGATTCAGCTGTGGATTTAAGAGAGAATTATCCACAGAAGAATCCAGGGAACTCAGCTGAGCAAACCCAACAGAGATACTATACCCAGGGCATGGTAGTATGAGACAGCCCAAGAGGAGATAGGACAATTGGGCTGTGCAGTGCCAGAAGAATGAGTTGTCTTGGTCATATGTGTTCCCTGTGTATCTCACTATCAATATCCTCTCTCTATGTGCTCACCTTTTGAACTGATACTGTGAGAGAATGTACCTAGATTTGGGGGAGATGATGTTTTGTATCTATTGTTGCTATTATAACATCTTAGACAGTTCTTTTGTTTGGAGTTAATTGTGTCTACAAGCTATTAAAACTAAATGCATGGGTGTGGGTTAATAAATTATAGTTTTAGAGTCTAAATCCACAGATTACTTTGAGCCCTTGATGGTTACCTCTTAGCCTCCAACCTACAACCTACAAGTATCAAACTAAAGGAGTATTCTAGAGGAGGCACTCCACAAAAGAAATAAATTTTTAAAAAGCCACAAACAACCATTAACAACGGGAATAGGTGTAGCAGAGTCCTTGTGTAGGCGGTAGCATTTGAGTTGCACCTTGAAAAGGGATTCCAAAAGATGGAGGGGAGGAAGAACTTATCAAGCACTGAAAATGCAGAGGTGGGAGATGTGATACAGAGATGTCAAGCAAGCAGCCTTTGGACCACATGGAACCTGCATGTGAGGCCTAAACTAGATTAAAAGATGATTGGGAAATATTTAACAATATAAATAGAGATACAAATAATATAATAAACAAATGATATAATAAAATAATAAATAATATAAATAAAATGCAACAAAATATAGATAATATGACACCTTAAAACTAAGCCAATATGCATATCATAAGGGTCTTTATGTAGTATTTAGTGACCCGCATTTCTATTTGAGTTTGATACCACTGATGCAACGTATATAGCAAAGTAAGGCAGTGCAACTGGAGATGTAGAGTACATCAATAATATAAAAAACAAAACAAAACCAGAAAGAGATTGGAGCAAGACCAGGAAAGGCATTGAATGCCAAACAGAGTAATTTATAATTTATGTGAGTGGTAATAAAGAATCAATGAAACTTTTTGAGCCAAAGAGTAGCATGGTCAGACCTGTATAGATGGAGAATATTGATTTGGCAGAGCATGGTTAGAGATGGGAAAGGGAGAGGCAGTGAGACCATTTATGAGGTTATTGTAACAGTCCAGATGAGGGGTGATGAGGAATTAAAAAGAGTCATGACTATATGAGTTGGGGATAAGGCTGTCACTGGTAGTGAAGTTATAATCAAAAAGAGTTGGCAGTTGGTTGGTTATGGGGGATGCTATGTGTAATGATTATCATTTCTACATATGTGGCTTACAGATTTATGCAATTCAGCCTCATTTCCTCCCTCCAACATCAGTCCTGAATCCCCGATTCCCTACTGGACTTTTCAAACTGGATGTCCCCAAAATGTTTGAACTCAAGATGTCTAAAACAGAATTCATTATCTTTTTCCCACAGTCAACCCCTCCAGATTCCCTGTTTCTTTTGAAGGTTGGACTATTTTTCCAACCTACCAGGTTTACAATTTCAGTGTCATCCTCTACTTCTCACTTTCCCACACACCACGTGCTTAATTAGTTGTCAACTCTTTCCTTTTATATCTTCAAAACATCTATTTCATCCACCATTTCTATTTACATAGCCACCACCTTAGTTCAAGGCCTCATGATATCTCACCTAGATTACTATAATGACTTTGTAATGGTTATCCATGACTCAAGTCTCTCCCCACTCTGTACATCCTCCATATGGATGTCAAAGTGATTTTCCTTAAGTACAGATCTGACCATGTCATCCTTCTATTCATGAAAAAAGACCTCAAAACAAACAAACAAAAACCTTCCCAAATAACCCAAAAAAGTGACTCCTCATTGCCACTTAGGATAAATACAAATTCCCTGTTTAGTTTTCAAAACCCTTCATAATATGTCCTTGAACTCTATCTTCCAGCCCCATTGGGCATTGAGTACTCTGTGATCCAAACTGGTTTTATCTCTGCTTTTCCCACATGATATTCCATCTCCCATCTGTATGCTGAGCATTCATTATGCCTGAAATGTCTGCCGTTCTCTCATTTTCACCTCTACCTCTTAGAATCCATCTCTTCCTGCAAGGTTTAAACAGTCCTCCTATTTAAAATCTTTCCTGACCCTTCCCAGACCTTCCCCAACTGCTAGTGTCCTGCCTTCCCCACTGTCTTATAATTAGCTATCTTGCATCTACTTTGTATTTTATGCATACATTACATCATGCATACACACATCATAATGTACTTTTCTTCCTACTAGAATGTAAACTTCTTAAATTAAAGCTATCTATAGTCCTATGAAAAAAATGTTCTAAATCACTATTGATTAGAGAAGTGCAAGTTAAAACAACTCTGAGGTAACATCTCACACCTATCAGATTGGCTAATATGACAGAAAAGGAAAATGATAAATGTTGGAGACGTGGGAAAATTAGGACACATGCATTGTTGGTGGAGTCATAAACTGATTCAACATTCTGGAAAGCAATTTGGAACTATGCCCCAAGGGCAATCATACTTTGCATACCTTTTGATCCAACAATATCACTAAGGTTTGTTTCTCAATGAGATCATAAAAAAGGGAAAAGGACCCACATGCACAAAAATATTTATAGCAGCTCTTTAGGAAATTGAGAGAATGACTATTAATTAGGGAATGGCTGAACAAGTTGTGGTAGATGAATGAAATGGAATACTTTTGTCTTATAAGAAAAGATGAGCAGGTAGATTGCAGAAAAAAACTTGGAAAGACTTGCATGAACTGATGCTGAGTGAAGTGAGCAGAACCAGGAGAACGTTGTACATAGCAACAGCAACATTGTGTGAGGACCAACTATGATAGACAGCTCTTCAGCAATACAAAGATCCAAGACAATTCCGAAAGACTCATGATGGAAAATGCTATCCACATTCAGAGAAGGAAATGATGGAGTCTGAATTCAGATCAAAGCATACTATTTTCACTTTTTTTGTTTTTTTTTTCATGACTTTTCTCCTTTGTTCTGTTTTTTCTTTCATAACATGATTAATGTGGAAATATGTTTAACATGATTGCACATGTATAACTTATGTCAGATTGCTTGCCAACTTGGGGAAGGGGGAAGAAAGGGAGGGAGGGAGAAAAATTTGGAACTCAAAATCTTATGAAAAATGAATGTTGAAAACTATCTTTACATGTCACTGGAAAAGCAATGAAATACTATTTACAAAAAATAATGTAAACTTCCTGATAGTAGGGATTATTTTATTCTTTGTATTTCTATCCATGGGCAGCTAGGTGGTGCTGGGAATAGGGTTGCTGGAGCCTAGAGCCAGGAAGCCTATCTTCCTGAGTTCAAATCTGGCCTCAGACATTTACTAGCTTTGTGACCCTGGGCGAGTTATTGAACTCTGTTTGCCTCAGTTTCCTCATCTGTGAAATGAACTGGAGAAGGAAATGGCAAATGACTCTAGTATCGCTGCCAAGAAAACCCCAAATGAGGTCACAAAGAGTCAGACCCAACTGAAACTACTGAACAACAAAGCATCCCTAGCCCCTGGGATAGTGACTTGAACCTAGTAGAGGCTTAAAATATATTTATTCATGGATGGATTGATTCCAAATGATTTAAAGCCTCTAAACCAGAAATTCCTATTCTAGGGTCTATACCTTTTGTTTTGTTTTGTTTTGTTTTTTGTTAACAAAATTGTAAACTCTTTCAATATGACCTTTCATGCATTAAAAGAAAACAAAATCATTATTCCAAGAAGGCACTTATAGTTTTCATTGAATTGTGGGAGGCATCCATGATAGAAAAAAAAGAAGAGTACGAAGCCTTGCTCTAAACCCTTTTAGCTCTTTTGTGGCAGATGTTACTGAGCCCTGAATACCACCTGAAACAGAATCAACAAGTGGTTGTGAGTCTCATAGTTTCTTTTATTCATGAAAGACTACTCTAATTAGAGACAAGGTTGCATCTCAACCATTAACAATAAAACAATGGTACATTGGCAATCAACCAACAAGTTATAAACCAAATATGTCCCTGTATTTTTCAGAATTAAAGAGGACTCTATACTAGCTAAGAGGGACCAGAGAAGTACCCCCAGTCTTCTTGTATCTACACTAGACCTCCATGGCAGGTGCATATGGCTCTGGAGAAACACTTCACACTAGCACACTATTTGTTTTGGAGGACAAGAATGAGAGAATCCAGGAGTGGACACTACCCTCTTTTCCACTCCCCTCCTTTCTTTCCTCTCCCTCTCCCTCCGTGTTCCCTCTCCACACCCCCCCCACCCCCAGGGAGTAGAGACCTGGGTTCTATTGCCAATCCTCCCCCCACCCATACTCCTTTTAATTATAGAATTCTCACAAACTGTTGAATCTCGTGTATCAGTTTTTCAGGCTAGCCATTTTCACATAATCCCCAGTGACACCTAAGAGGGTGGCTGTGAGGCCTCATTGGATGTAAGGAAGGCATTGTGAAACTTTCTTTTGTGTGGGGCCATAAAAGCTTGAGGTTCTCTTCCATTGTACAGTGGTCCTGTGAATAAGAATACGCTTTTTCCAGAAGCAGCCTGGCAATTCCAAGGTTTAATTAGAGCTATCAAGCATCCCTCTTCTCACAACAAATGGAGAGAACACGAAAAGCCAGGGGAAACAGCATACCCTCTCTTAAGGGCCCTTTTTGAGTTTTGCAAGGCCCTCCTAGATGTTTTGATGAGCAATCAGGGATTTAGTAGCAGCTGAATATTTCTCTTCATTCTGCCTTCATGCCACTGATATTTGGGGGGCAATCTAAGAGGTTTAACAGTTATAAATAAAACATAAAAATTAATAAAATAAAAGATCAGAGCATGTTAGAGTCTTTGAAGATCCAGCCAGGTCTAATTTTCCTTGGGATGCCAAAATAAATGTCCAAGAAAATAATTATTTTTTAGGAAATTATCATGGTACACAACCTTTAATTTTTTTGTTTATCAGCTTGGAACAGATGTATTTTTTTCCTCAAGTGATGTTGTACTAACACTTCTAATTCTTCCCACCTCTGCTAAGTGGGTAAAAGTGAAATTTTGTTATTCCCTCATATGAGATCCCATTACTTGGAGATGTTGGCATAGCTCAGCAGCTTAAGTTATATTTCCAAAATGTGGATTTGGGAGGTCTAATCCTTCAACTGCTTTGTGCTACCACTTGACCTTGAATGAATTGTTCTGCCTTGATACTTGGGGGTTGGGGGGTGGAGAAGAGATAAACAATGGGTTTTTAAACAACTGATGAGTTCAATCCAGGTGATTTAATAAACAATAATCTTTGCTGGTCACCTACCTTATGCTGGATTGGCATTGTAACAAATAAAATCATTAGGACACATAAGGAATCATTATTCACTTTTATTTTGCAAATAGGTTCTAATTCCAACTCATTCAATCTACTTCATTATTCCCATTACTATGGATACTGACCCTCCAAAATGCTCTAACATGGTTACATCGGTCAGGAGATGAACCCTGGCCAATTGCTAAGAAGACAATGTTTACCACTACATTACACTAGCATATTAAAAGAATAAGTAATCAGTAAATATTTGTTAACTGACTTAACTTTGGTAGTGAGATCAGAAGATGATGAACTTACAGCAGGTGGTTAGAACAGCTGTTCTATAAGAGGTATAAGGGTCAGAGGTGAATTGATTACTTTCTAGACTGGATTCAGTTTGAAGGACTAAAAACCTTCTTTGATGATCTTTGAATTAGGCATTGCTGATGATCCTGTTTTTACCATTACTGATATCAACTGCTTTCTTACTTGGGATTCTAACTACAAAAAAAAAATGAAATGGTGTTGTGTTGTACAATTAGGCCATTTCTTAGCTATAAATGTACCTATTATCTCTCCTTGACAGCAGAGATTGTTTTATTCTATGGCTTTGTGCCCCCAGGTCCTAGCACAGTGCTTGGCAGACAGTAGGCACTAAATAAATGCATACTGATTGGTTGATTGATCCCAGCATATCTGGGATTGTGACATTAGAACCTAAGTTTAGAGGGGCTATGGGAAAACAGGTACTCTAATTCGATGCTGATGGAGCTAATTCAACCATTCTGAAAAGGAATTTAGAATTATGTCTCCAAAAGCTGTTAAACTGTGCATGCCCGTTGACCCAGCAAAACTGCTACTAGAGTAATACTCTAAAGAGATCAAAGAAAGAGCAAAAGGACTCATGTATGCAAAAATATTTATAGAAGTTTTATTATTATTGTTATTTTTTGGTGGCAGCAAAGAATTGGAAATGGAAAGGTTGACCATTAATCTGGAAATCACTGAACTAAGTACGGTATATGAATGTGAGGGAATACTATTATATTGTAAGAAAGTATGAAAGAATGTTTTCAGAAAGAGCTGAGAAGATTTATATAAACTGATGCAAAGTGAAGTGAGCAAAACCAGGAGAACTAGTTATATAATAGCAACAATATCGTAAAGACAATGAACTTTGAAAGACTTAGTAATTTTGATCAACACAATGACTAACCACAATTCTAAAGGAGTCATGATGAAACATGCTGTTCACCTCCAGATACAGAACTGATGGACACGGAGTGTGGATGAAACATTTTCTTTTCCTTTTTCCTTCCTCCCTCCCTGCCTCCCTTTCTTCCTTCCTTCCCTATAGCACCAGTGTGATACCCACGGTGGCTGAGGCTGCTATGAATATGCTGGCATAGTTCTGAATTGCAAAATATAACAGACTCTCTGAATGGAAGATGAAACCAAAACATTTATTCGAACACCAGAAAGCCAAATCCATCATAGCAATACAGAAATCCATCATAGGAACCATGAAGTCTATACACATTACCAGTACAGAGAGCACCAACATCCCCAAGCCTTCCCTCCATTAGGACTTTCCCACAAATGAACTCCCTTAAGCAAAATCACTCCTGTTCTCACTCACACTAGTTCCTCTGCCTGCTCTCTCTTTCTCAGCCCTGACTGCTCTGTCTCACTTCCTGCTTCAACCATTCAGCAAGCTCCTCCCACTACAGGCTCGTGTGACTCAGACTTATGTGACTCAGGCTTCCTTGTGACCCAGGAAGGTCACATGAGCCTATTAATGGATGGGAAAGATCTTCCTATTGCATTAACAATACATTAACATTTCACTCCTTTCTTTCTGTTTCTTTTTTTCTTTCTTTCTTTCTTTCTTTCTTTCTTTCTTTCTTTATTTCTTTCTTTCTTTCTTTCTTTCTTTCTTTCTTTCTTTCCATCCTCTTTTTTTTCTTCTTTTCTCTTCTTCCTTCATTTCTCTCCTTCCTTCTTTGTTTTTTCTTCTTTCTTTTCTCTCTCTCTCTCTCTCTCTCTCTCTCTCTCTCTCTCTCTCTCTCTCTGTCTGTCTCCATGCCAATGTAGGAATTTGTTTTGTATGACTATATAGACTTTTAATTGGTTTTGTTTTTTTTTTTCCTTCTCAATGGGAGAAGCAAAAGGAGTAGGAGGAAGATGGGGGAAAATTTGGGACTGAAAACAAAATAAAATTGAATATAATAAAAAGAAATCATAGAACGAAAATGTGGTGGCTCCATTTTCGCTGATAAAGAAGATTTTGTTGTGGAGATATAAAAGGGCTCTAGGGTTAATGCCTTTATGCAGTCTTGAGTCAGCTGTGTGGTACAATACATACACTACCTGGAAACCACACCAAACTCTACTCCTTAGCTTGCTACTTGACTTATTTTCTTATTAATTCTCATCCTGATTTCTAAGTCAGTCAAATGGTATATTCTTATACTTCCTCATAAATTAATAGAAATGCATAATCTCATTAAATAATCAATTGACTTTGAGCCCACATTAAAGTTTTTTAAATAAATGAGATAATTTTCCCCCATAGGCTTTCTCTATTCTTTCTCTCCTTATCAAGTCCCCTTGTCTTACAGGCTTAAATAAAAATAGATGCTATGTGATTTACCAAAAATGTAACAAAAATACAAAGACATTTAAAAAATATTTCCAGAATATGTCACAATGAGAAAGAGCACATCAAAAGTCACCTAAAATCATCAACTTAAAATTAGGATTTTTCCTGAACTCTGGAAACCCATCATTCAGCTCTCTGGGATTTTATTGTTATAGAGAACTCCAGTATGAAGAAACAACTTTAAAAATATGGTTGGCATCTTCTTTGCCACTTATATTTTTGGAGAGTTGGTTAGGGCACTGATAGGTTAGACAAGATGACCAGGATCACACAGCCCATATATGTCACAAGGCAGGATTTGGAGCTAGATCTTCCTGACACTGAGATAGTCTCTCTATCCACTATGCCACCCTGGTTCTGTGTAAATTCAATGAAATGGGGATGGTGGGAAGGGAGAGGGAGAGTCTTCATATAGAAAGTAATACTTGCTTTGGGTTTTAAAGGAAACAAAATTCCTCTGAAGGTATTTTAGATGTAAAGTTTAGGAGGGAGCGCATTCCAGGCATGGATTGTAAATAGTGTGAAGGCAAAGATAGAAAGTAGAGTATGTGAGGAACAGTAAGACTATCAGTTAGATGAAACCATATAGTGCATGAAGGGAGTCATGTATAATTAAGTTACAAAGATATATTGGTACTAGATTGTGAAGAGCTTTTTAAAATTCAAAGCAAGAGAATTTATATTTGATTTCAAAGAGGGCAACTGAAATTTATTGAGTCGAGCAACTGTTTGATCAGGTCTGTGCTTTAAGAAAATAATTTTGGCAACTGTGTGGAAGATGGATTGCAGAGCGGAGACACCTGAGTTGAAGAAGTCAATGAGGAGGCCATTGCAAGTGTCCAGGCAAGAAGTAATGAGGTCCTAAATAGGGATGGTGGCAATCTAAACAGCTTTTCTGATTAGATTGTTTCCCTGTGAATCAAGAGGAGATAGAATTAAGACTTTTTGAGGGAGGACCTATAATACTTGGATATGCTTGGGTATGCAGGGTGAAGGAGAATGAGGTGTCAGGGAAGTAAAAAGGGAAGCAAAGAAATCTAGGATAGAAAGATTAGAGTAGATAAGTGTAAGACCTATGTTAAACATGATGTAGGTTTTAAATACTGAAGGCTCAATCATAAAACTAAAAAAATTACACACACAAAAAAAAGGATTGTGGGGGAAAAAGGTAGATATCACAATTATCCTTAAAAGTGCAAATGTGAAAATATGGGCAACTACCAACACAACCACTTCCCCATATCTACAAAATCATTGTTAGTCTAATTTGCACCTGCCTTGGGAGCATTTTTGATAAAGGTTTGTGAATAGAAGAGACGGGCTTTTGTAAACCATATATTACAGGACACCACATATTCATAGTCACGCAATGGACTGAAAGGTCTAGGGTGGTAGATTGCAAAGTGGTGGTGGTGGTGTTTATCCTTCATTTTCGAAGAGGACCAATGATATCACAGCGATGTCTTGGTTATGTCTTGATTGGTGCTTGAATTGTATGTAAATTAGGCAGAGTTGCACAAAGTCGTCAGTCTTGCTCTCCTGCCCTGAGTCATCTAAGTCCAGTGGCAGGACAATAATCAAGAAAACTGGCTATGACCCAGTTTGCAGTGGATGACCTTGATGTCTTTGATGTCTGACCAAGTTCTGAGGACTCCACAATGCCTGCTCTAGATGCCTTCATGGCCTTTGATATATTTTTGTCCTGTGACCTGAGCTCCTCAGAGCTCAATCTCTTTACTGGCTACTAAGGCTTCTCTCTTTCCTCTCTCTCTCTCTCTGCCTCTCTGTCTCTGTCTCTTCTTCTCTCTTCCTCCCTCTTGGAGGGAGCAAGGCAGGCTTGCACTAGCCCAGAAGGAATTGAAGCCAAGAAATTCTAAGAGAAGCAGGCGCAGCATCAGGGGCAGGAGAGAGGTGAGACACAACGCTGCCAGTGAGCTTGGCGAAGATTCAAACAGTTAAGCACAGAATGATGCCAGTTCTGCAGCTCTGTTCCCAAGATACTCCAAACTATTTGACAGAGTGAAAGAAAATGAAGAAATTCTCCAACTGCAAGGAAGCCAGGACCTACCTGGCTGTGTCCATCTACCTTTCCTCACTGGGAACAGTCCTGTTGGGGCATGAAACCTGATATCCAAAGGGGCTCCCTGACATCACGGAAGACAGGAATTTACTAGCCAAATTTAAGTAAAACCATGATTAATGGATGGGTTTGCATAATAAGCATCATGATTTTAGTAAGTGAAACCTATATTGTACTTCTTTGTGGGTTATCTTTTTCGATTGTGACAACCATTAAAACCAAGTACTGAAGTAAACTAAACTTTGAACTAGACCTTTGGATTACTGTATTACAAAGTGTTAAACCAATAGTTTCAAAAATAATTAAGAATACTCAATTTCATTGCTTTCACTAAATGTATGATTAATGATAAGAGCATGAAGGCAAAAGATTTTTGTACTTTAGAAAATAAAACACTAATATACTAGAATGTATCATTTTAATCTTATATTTAGTTTTTAACATATTTTATATTAGATATAATATACCAGTGCATATAAATTTCATTTCTAAGTGAATAGATATAGATTGGAAATGTGATTAACTTTTTTTAATTATAGAGCTGTGTGTTCACTAATGCAGGGGATATAAGATTCTTTTGTGTTTATCATAAAAGAATTGATTTAGCAGAGCACACATGTAACCTTAAAGTTTGTACTCCAACCAAGTATCTCCCATGCATTTGCCATAGTTATATAAGATTATTTGAAAGACGTAATGCCAAGATAATTTTGTTTTATTATGCCCTATTAATGAGTCAAGGCATAAAACAGGATTTATATCCTGTTTTAGGTGTTTGCCATCATAATAAAGGAGGTTTAGGAGACCAAAGGTAACAGGATCTCCCTGTTTGAATTCCCTGAGTTGCTCCTGTTTTGTGGACACTGGTGATTGCTTCAAGCATTCAAGCATTATGATGCTTCTTAAATGAGATCTGAAATCATTCAAAGTAAATCACCCTACCTACCAGGAAATCTAAGTGAATAAAGAATGACTATTGTCCAGACTATGATGCATACTTTGATGGACAGGTTATTTAGCTTGGGCAATTGACTGGGGCCAGAAATGAGTGGGATAGCTATCTATACTATGGAGGGAGTGTGCACATCAGTGACATCATAGATCCATTGAAGTATCCTGGAGTAGGAAAAGTAGTGGATATTTCTGATTAGGATCTGAGACATGTAGTATCCAGCAATCTTCCATGGCTCCAGTGGAGATCTTAGACAGTATGCTGCCAGGTTCACAATTTCAGTGGCATATGTGACTCTTCCCTCTTACCCCATCTCTCCAATCTTTTGTGTACCTCTCTCAAAACGATCTCTCATATATGTCATCTTGTTTCCACTCATTCAGCCATTGCCCTAGTTCAGAACTTCATAACCTTTTTCTCTATACTATTGTAATAGTCTCATAATTCGTTTTCTTTGTCCCAAGTCTCTCCGCATTCTAACCAACCTTCCAAAGGGCTGCTAAAGGAATCTATCTCAGCTCACCTTCTAACACAATAAACTCCAGCTGCTCCCCATTGCATCTACAACTGGCCCCTTTTTATTTTTTCGGTCTTCTTACACATTAATTCCCCCCATATTTGCTGTTCCTCATATATGCCACTCCAGCCTTCCTGTCTTGGTGCCTTTTCATTGATTGTCCGCCATGTTCTCCCTTCATCCCTTGGCTTCTTACAATCCCTGGTTTCCTTCTAGGTCTATTTCAAATCACATTTTCTGCAGGAGTCCTTTTCTTGTCCTGCCAGCACTTGTGTCTACCCTTGTCTTTATCCATATGTTCTCCCATTAGCCTAGGAGCTCTATTTTTGCTTTCACATCATACTCCTAGAATCTAGCACAGGGCTTGGCATATAGTGAGAGGTTAATAAATGTTTTTGTTGATTAATTCCCATAGAAGCCAGGATCTCCTAGGAAAAGAAGCCTAACATTGAGACAATCTGGGTTCCTAAAGGGTTAGTGGCAGATGCAAGTTGCTCACATAGAGATGAGATTAAAGATCAGGTGGTTAAAACAGGGTCAAGAAAAATCTAGATGCAAAGTTGCATGTCTTTACAAAAGGCAGGGCAGGACAGGGCAGGAGGGGGCAGGACAGGGCAGGAGGCAGCAGGGCAGAGCAGGAGAGGGCAAGGCTAAGACAGGTAGAATCAATAGTTCAGAGTCGAAAGTGAGGGTCAGCAAAACTGGATAATGAATGAGTCAAAGGAAGGTCCTAATCTGAAGCAAAGAGAGTTTTTTTCTTTTAGTGGCCACAAAATTCTTTTATACAAAGAAATAGACAATAAGATAAGTGGATGTGTGTGGGAACAGCAAAAGGGTTAAGGGCTATAGTTTATTGGATTTTATAGTGGCCAGAGCCAGGAATTTCTGAATACATTAACAGAAAGGAGCTTTTCTGCTTAGATTGCTTCTCTGCCTTGGGAAGGAGAGAGAGATGGACTTTATCTAGTCATTCTTTTTTTTAATAGAAAAGGAAAATGAGGCCCAAAGAGGATAAGTAATTTTCCCAAGATCAAACAGGTAGGTGGCTGTTAAGGCAGTACCCAAATACAGGTCTCTTGACTCCTAGTCTAATACTTTGTCCATTGCACAAGAGAGAATGGAGCTGTAAGTTTTTGATGTAGACTAAGGTATTTGGATTCTATTCACTGGGCAATGGAGGACCATTGAAAGCTTCTGATGATGAAGAGCAGCTTAGTGTAATGGATGGAACATTGAATTTGGAGTCAGAAAAACCTGAGTTCAAATCCTACATCACTCACTAACTTTGTGACCTTGGGCAAGTCACTTAATCTCTACTGACCTTGTGACAATGACAATGGTAGCGGTAGGTAGGTGGCACAGTGAATAGAGTACCAGACCTAGAGTTAGGAAAACTCATCTTATTAAGTTCAAATCTGGCCTCAGGCACTTAATACCTGTGTGACCCTAGGCAGGTGACTTAACTTTGTTTGCCTCAGTTTCCTCTTCTGTAAAATGAGCTGGAGAAGGAAATGGCAAACCCTTCTAGGATCTCTGCCAAGAAAACCCCAAATGGGGTCACCAAGAGTCAGACAAGACTTGAAAAATGTCAGAACAACAAGAAATGACGATGTTATGTAAGTTAAGTTGGAAAGAGAAGACACTGGAGGGAAGGAGACCACTTAGAAAGCTACAATGAATGACACTGTGCTAAGTGCTCAGAATACAAATATAAAATCTCTTGCCATCTCATAGGAATAGGTGG
Organism: Trichosurus vulpecula; assembly: GCF_011100635.1. Lineage (NCBI taxonomy): Eukaryota > Metazoa > Chordata > Mammalia > Diprotodontia > Phalangeridae > Trichosurus > Trichosurus vulpecula. The sequence goes on from NC_050578.1 coordinate 52,823,632, forward strand.
CACAGAGCAGTGGTGGCCAGAAAAAGGAGCTTTGATCTGGAGAATTAGAATGTAAGTTCCTTGAGGACAGGATTTTCTTTCTTTATGCTTATACATGCATCCCTAGTGATTAGTATGGTGGCTAGCACATAGTAAGCCATTAATAGATGCTTCTTTTTAAATTTTATATTAATTTATGGAATGAAACAAACATTTCCATAACATAGTACAATCAAAAAGATGATTGCATGTGAAACTGCAAATCTGTTATGTACAACTTGCTATTCTTTTAAAATATATAATAAAATTATAATGTAAATTTCTTTTTTTTCCTTTTTTTCCTTTCCTCACCCCTCTCTCCTGAAATGGCTGTCATTAGACACAAATAGGTGTATATATATGTATAATATATATGTATATATTATATGTACACATATATGTAAAATTATTCTAAACATACTTCTATTTATCAGTTCTTCTGGATGGATAGCGTCTTTCTTCATGTGTTCTTTATAGTTGATTTGTGTAGTTATAATAGTCTTGACTAGACTTGACTTGGATTATTGGGATAGTGGTGGTGCCATTAATAGAAACAAGAAACAGAAAAGAATAGAATGGTTTGGTAAAGGAAAAAAATATGTATTTACTTGTGAATGTGCTGAGTTCTGTAAAGTTTCAGAACATGTTTTATAGAAGAAATAAGTTTCAGTTAATAGTGATGTGAAAGAATGATAATGCAGGTATTGTCAGTGGCACATGGTAAACAACTGAGGCTAGAAAGGGCTGAGTTTTCATGAATGGTGTGTAATCCATATCTACAGTGTAAAGACACATGAAGGTAAGGAGTGTAAGATCAGGCCAGAGCCTGATGACATAATAAGGTTTTATTGTAGAAACTTACAAATGGGTCATCACATCACAGCAACTATTTGATAAGTCGTTGCTGTCCTAGTATTTGTAACCTTCCCTCACTTCACCCAGCTATATAACTCTTGGTCTAAAATATTTATCAGCTGTAAAACTCTCCAAGGAATCTAGGAAATTAAATAAGTTACAGGCTTCCTACCAACTGCTTCCATCCCATCTCCTCATCTCATTTTTCATTAAAATTCTATGTTGACCCTCTGCTCCAGCTCAACACATCTGTTTTGCCCTGACTTACTTCTTCTTGCCTCATTGCTTCTCCAAATGCTGCATTCTCTGCCCTCTTCTTCAAACTCCTTCTCACTTCCATTTATAAATTCCTGCGACTTTAATATCTGACTCCAAATTAATCTCTTTTAGAAAACTTTCTTTGTTCCTACATAGATTTGGATATATCAAATTATATGCCTTGAAGCATAGAACTACATTGAAAAAGGTGGAAAAGTCACCCAAAAGTTGTTTAGCCAAAGGCACTTAGAATATCCTCTAGTACTGGTATTGTATGCGTGAAAGGATTCTAATAACACATCTGGACTTATTAATGCATCCCTGATTGTGCTTCTAAAGTGAACTTTAGACTGTGTGTTTCTGTTCTTTTTTTCCCAGTTAAATAGCAATGTCCTCATAGTTAGGAAGGAAAGCTTCTGTTTCTCTTGTATTCTTCACTAAAACCCTACTCTGAAGACTCATCATGGCCTACAAGTACCTCAGTATTCTTTATTGTGAGAGGGCACAGTAGGGCACAGGCCAAGCCAAGTACCACCCAGCTGGAAAGGCTTCATAGTCTAATGGTGGTCTAACTCATGCAGAGTGCTGCCATATGCTGACTAGCTCTGTCAATGGAAGTTCCCCACTTAGAGATGCTGGGGAAACTGTATTTTTTATTTCCATTACTTAGCACAATGGCTGGCATGTAATAGGTACTTAATAAATGTTTATTCATTGATTGATTGCTTTTGGGAAAGTTGTGATGATATGATATGATACCTTGGAAATTATATCCCTGATGTGTTGGGGGAAAATATTTATGCATTTGTTCTTGCTATAATTTTGAAGCATATATTTTGAAGCTTTGGAGCAGATAAACTCATGCTAGTTACTAGCATCTAACAGGGGAACAGAGGAGGATACAGCAGTGGGAGCTTGAGCTAATGACAGCAGTAAATAGATAGATACTTTCAAACACTTCAGGATAATCTGGGAGTCATTGTTTGTCTTGGGGACAGTGAATCAGAACATATTCACTTCTATTTAGAGATGAGAAAGGATCTTAGAAATCCTTAAGTCCAACCCTCTCATGTTATAGATGGCAAAACTGAGTTATAGATATCAGAGGCAGGCGTAGGCTGACAAATGTTTAATGACTGGCTCTTCAAAAAAGTATACATGACACTACTTGAAGTTTAATTTTCATTACTAATATTTTCTCCATCACTTAAAGTCTAGTCAGTCAGCAAAATAATAAATCAAGCCCTGATGTAGAACATGTTCCAGTTTTCAGGGTGTAAATGTTCACACTGAGAATTTCACCATCTTAAGCCAGCTCCAGCATCCTCCTGTGTATAAAACAGGATTTGACCTCAGGTCTTTCTGACTCCAAATTTGCTCACAAATACCCTGTCGATTTTTGGTTTGTTTATTTTGTTTTAAGGGGTGTCTCCCTGATATAAAGAAACTAGACAGGGAAAAATCTAAGCTAGACAAAAACAAAAGATATCAGTAAAAATGTATTTAATTTAGAGTACAGGGCCAACTTACATATTTTATCAACCAAGAACCAGTCTAGGTGGCTTGCCACCAGGCCCTACACCATACTGGTGAATTTGGGGGACCACAGCAACTCACATACAAAAAAATATTGATTCAGTTCAATTCAACAAGTTTTGTTAAGCACCTTCTTCTTTTCCCAAGCACAGTGCTAGGAACTGTCAAGACAAAGTTAAAAATTTAACAATGCTTACCTACAAGGAACTTGTCTTCTGGAGGGAGAAAGCAACTTAACACTCATAAGCATATAGATAAAATGAAGCTTGAGTCAATGGAAAATGCTCATTTTTGTCCCTTTTTTTAAATAACAGGGCACTAATAGCAGTGGAACCTGAGAGAGGTCTGCTGTAGGAGATGGAAATGGAAATGTGCTTTGAATGAAGAATTCTAGAGGTGGAAGTGAAGAAGTAGAACATTACATATATGGACAGTTTGTGCCAAAGCATGGAGTCTGGAGGCAGAGGAGAATGCATAGAAGACAGCAAGTGGGCTAACCTGCCTGGAACCCAGAGTGTTTTAACAATAATAACTATCATAGCCTATTCCTAACACAATTTTTGTAGTTGTCCAGCCATTGCAGTTGTGTTTGACTCTTTGTGACTTCTGGGGTTAAATGACTTGTACAAGTGTCTGAGGCCAGATTTGAACTTATGAAGATGAGTCTTCTAGACTTCAGGCCCAGCATGATGTGCACTATGGTGCCATCTAGCCACCACCTAGTTGCTATTATTATCTCCATCTTGTAGATGAGGAAATTGAAGCCAAGACAGGATTTACCTAGAGTCATACAACTAGTAATTATCTGAGTCTGGGTTTGAACTCAGGTCTTCCTGCTTGCAGGTCCGGAGCTCTATCCACTGTGCCACCTATCTCTGTATATGGCCTTAAGTTAGGGAATAACCATACTGATGAAATCACAGATCCTTAAACTATGAAAATATTTCTTTTGAATCTTTCTCATTGTCTCTAGTACATAGTAAGCACCCAACAAATGTCATTGGATAATGGACTTAAAAAAAAAAGGCCTACAGGGTAGGTTTTGCAATAAATGTTTGTTGAATGAATGAATAAATGAACTGTTAAATGTCTAGGTGCTTTAGCTCTCTTCTGCTGCTGGATTCAGCTATTAATTTCTTTTTTCTACTCTCTCCATTGGGTCAGTTTTTTCCCCCTCTGAAACCACTATATTTTCATTTATTCAGAGCATCATGTTGACCCTGGGTGTAGAATTTGCTATATATACATATGAGACAGATGGTTTGGAAGTCTACCAGAAACCATCAACTAGAGAGTAGATGGTCAAAATTTCCTCACTTTCTGGGTCAGGTTGTCAGGAGTGATCAAAAAATTGAATGATAGTAACATTTCATATTTATGAGCCACAACAAACTAGGAAGAGGAAAAAATTCTTGAAAGGGTGCAGTAAAAAGGAAAGTAAGATTTTAATACACAAATCTCCCACTTCCCAGGAAGAATGAAGATATTGGAATATGGACTTCTTCCAAGGGACCAAGTCAGCTATGAAAATAAAATGTCCTAGAACCCAGAAAAATCGGACCATAGTTGGAGGAAATCACAGAGTATTTGAGCTGGAAGGGACCCCCAAGGCCACCTAGTCCTGAGCCTTCATTTTCTAGATGAAGAAACTGATCGTCAAGCTATTTGTCCAGGGACATGTATCCTCTCTATGGGAGAAATAGAGCAAAAGCTTAAGCTCCCTAATGCTTAGGTGCTCATTCGAGTAAAGCCCATTGTTTGTAAATAAATACTATTTTTCAATAAAGATAGAAAATATGATGAATAATAATATTTAGTATTTATGTAATGCTTACTACATGCCAGCCACAATTGAAAAGCTAAGTGTTTTACATTTGGTCCCCACCATAAACCTAGGAGGTGTTCTTTTTCTTATGTTATTATTATATGTTTTTTTTTTACAAATTGAAAATTTATAAATTTTTTACAAATTACAAATTTTTAGAAGTTTTCCAAATTTTTACAAATCACAAATTGTCTGAAACAGACGAAGATTAAGTTACACACATGCTAATAAATATATGAGGCTGAACTGGAACTCAGGTCTTCCTCATTCTGTGCTCAATGCCCTAGTCACTATACCACAAACAAACAAAAACAACCTTGACAATCTAAGACTAGCAAAAATAAAATTGAATGTAAAGCAGATCTTTGAAAAGAAGCAGTGTATGTCTGCTATTTATTGGTGGTATAATAAAGGCCCATTTACATGTAATATATTTTCTATTTTCTTAGCATCTAAGCTCCTGGAGGGAAGGTAGTGTGATACGGACATTATCGCTGTGAAACTTTATGCATTATAGGTGCTCCCAAATATTTAACAGTTGTGATAATAAGTGACATATTTTATTTGATACGAGTTGGAAATTTTCAGTTTAGCATCCTGAAACATTCTGCATAATACCTCCACTGTTTTGAAAAGTCCTATACTTATGTGGAGGCAGCTAGGTTATATAATATATAGATCGCCAGGCTTGAAGTCAGGAAGATTCGTATTCCTGAGTACAAATCTAGTCTCACACATTTACTAGCTGTGCGACACTGGACATGTTACTTAACCAGGTTTTGTCTCAGTTTCCTCATCTGTAAAATGAGATGGAGAAGGCAATTGCGAAGCACTGCAGTATCTCTGTCAAGAAAGCCCCAAATGGGCTCATGAAGAGTCAGACATGACTGAACGACAAAAATACTATATGAAGTTTAAAAGCAATCTTAAAAATGAGCTTTAAAAAACAGCTTCAATTAAACATTCAGTTAAAGAACACTTAGAAATGCCTACTACATGCCAATCACTGACGATACTCTGCGCATATAAAGACAAAAGTGAAACAGTTTCTGGCCTCAAGGAACCTACATGCAAAAATTGTGGAAATTTCCCCACCAACCTTTCCTCCACCATGAGGTAATCAATCAATTAATAAATCAGTAAACATTTATTAAGAGCCTACTATGTATCAAGCCCCATGCTAAGTACTGGGAATACAAAAAGAAGCAAAAGACAGTCCCTGCTCTCAAGGAGTTTATATTCCAATGAGAGCACAGTGTATTGGAATGAGCACTGGTTCTTGAGTCAGAAAACCTGGGTTCAAATCCTCTTTCTTCCTGCCTCTCTGTGTCACTTACTGTCTTTGTCATCTTAGACAGATGAGGGCTTGAGTTCTCTCATCTGTAAAATGAGGAAATTGGATCATGTGGCTCCTGAGATTCTTTCTAGCTTGAGTTCTATAGTCCTATGATTTGATCTATGCTAAAGGCTATAAAAAGAAGCAAGTAAAAGATTAGTGATTTGAAGAAAATAGCTCTCGTCGCCAAATGTGTCTTGTCTTAAACAGCAAGGAAACAAAGGAAAAAAAAAGAAAAATCATAGTAGAGTTTGGGAAATTTTAGAATTATTTAAAATTGCTTTGGGCAGGTATGTGGTGCAATACATAGAGCTCAGGACCTGGGATCAGGAAGACTCATCTTTATGAGTTCAAATTAAGCCTCAGACACTTACTAGTTGTGTGACTCTGGGCAAGTCACTTAACTTTGTTTGCCTCAGTTTCCTCATCTGTAAAATGAGCTGGAGAAGGAAACAGCAAACCACTCCAGTATCTTTGCCAAGAAAACCCCAAATGGGGTAAGGAAGAGTTGAATACAACTGAAATGACTGAACAACAACAATAATAAAAATTGCTTTCGAAACAGGCTATGAAAAAACATGGTTCATAAAGCATAACCCTATAATACTGGATAAAAACACAACTGAACTCTGAATACATAATCTGGAGGGCATTGTTAACACCGATGAAGTCAAGCTGGCCACTGATTTATGCTTGTTCATTGTTGAAAAGAAATGACTGATGGGGGTGGGAAGAATATAAAGAAAGACATTTGTAATAAGGCCAACAGATCTTGAGAAACTTTTACTAGATATGTAACTTGAAGGTTTAATAAATCTATGCTTTCTCATAAACTTAGACAGCTTTTCTTTATGCTGACTACTTACTCATAAGACCGTAGGATTAGAGGAGGAAGGGGCTTCTAACCTTTCATTCATCCCTTTTATTTTACAGCTGGAGAAAGTTAGGCTCAGAGAATTTTGCACAATTGTAGAGTTAGTAAGTAACAGAGACAGTATCTGAATCCTGGTCTTCCGATTCTAAGCCTGGCACTCAGGAAGTACCCTCAATGCTTATAATTCAGAGATTGTTTAGGTAGAGTTAATGCCTAAATGGTAAGTTATTTGGAAAGGTATACAAAACCAGGACTTGCCTGATGTGGCAAATATTTTAACTGTAGCTTGAAGAATTTTTTGATGGGTCTGGAGCTGTGATTTCATCAATATGGGCATTACCAGGATCAAGAATTTGGAGTTGGAAGGGAACTCCTTCCAGGAGCTTATATGCTAAGAAGATATAAAATACATTACATATAAGTGGTCCTTTATTATTCTACCAATAACGAACAGACATACATTGCTTCTTTTCGAAGATTTACTTTACATTCAATTTTATTTTTGTTGGTCTTAGAGGGTTGGGATTGTTTTTTTTTGTAGTACAGTGGCCAGAGAATTGAGCATAGAATGAGGAAGGCCTGAGTTCCAATCTTATTATTTTATAGACATGGAAACTGAGGCCTAGAGAGGATACAACCCTTGCCCAGGGTCCCAAAGGTAGTAACTGGCAGAATTGGGACTTGACTTGAATCCAAATCCACTGCCTCTTGATTCCCTCCACTGATATCAATCATAACCCAACCATGCCTAACCATCCTGTATAAAAAGCATTCATTTCCTTTCATAACTTAACCACAAAGTCCACACAACTAGCTCATGGTTGTCCTCTACCTGGCATTTCAAAGATGCCAAGGGCACACACAGATATCTCCCTCCTTCCAACACATGCCAACCCCATCTTTCATTATTATATGCTTCTTTGAGGAAATTCATGATTGATTATGAATTTAATAAATCAAGGAATCAAGTTTTGAATTTCCCTCAAAAATGTCCTTTATTCCACGACTTAAGATGTTCATACCACTTTTATTCATGTTCATTTTTCTACTGTTAACAAGTAGAAGTGTATTTCAACAAGGAGAACATGGGGGATCAGAGATGCTTAAGGATTCAAGTTCGAACTGGGTTCAGCTGGATAGCACAGCTCCCTTCCTGCTCCTTCCTTACCTGCTTCTGCTTTTTGCATCAGTTAAATCCTCTGGCTCCTCTCTCTTTTGGTGATCATGTCCCAGAGGGGACAGCTTTCCCATCTGGTGCCTTATCTCTGCAGAGCTCTTCCTTGCTGTGGTCCCCTAGTCCTTCATATTTCTAAAGTTTAAGTCAAGCAACTTCTGAATACAATCTTCCCCTCAATAGAAACAGGATCCAAGGACATTGTCAAGAACACAAGATAATTGGAGAAAGCAGCTTTTTCTCAAAGTCCTGTTAAACATGCTCATTGGAGGAGGCTGATTCCCACTTAGAGAGGGAACATCTTGAAGTTGGATTTGGTGGTATCCCAAGTATTTTTTTTTTCCTAACTGGTGACCCAGATCATTTTATATGGTTCAGCAACACGAGGGGGATGTGCTCATGCCTCCCTCCTTTGCTACCTACCACTCCCTTCCCAGTACTCATAGATAAGCAGAATAAATTGTTCTTTAGGCATCTAAATGCTTCCAATCCTGTTCTCTGTCTACAGTTAATTTAGTTTGTACTTAAAGTACATCGACAACTACATTTAAGCAAAAACAGTTGCCATAGTAACGTGGGAGGTTTTCTAAATGCAGCCTATGATGTAATCAACGAAAATGACTATCGCGCCAAATTGTGGTTTATTTCATCTGCAGAGTTTATTCTGTATTTAAATCTATTGTACTGCACAGAGATTTGTCCCTCCTAGGTATAACTTGGAAGTTGAGTTCAGTTTCCATTTTAGAAAATCTTGTTTGTCCTCATATAGGGGAAGAATTCAAAGTTCAAGTAGAGAAAAAAAGGTGTCAGTAGGTATTCGGATCTGTGTACTTTGTATATATTGATATAATAATAATAACAATAATATATCGTCTCAATATAGCACCTTTGGGTCTTCAAACACTTTGTTTCATGACAGTAGTACAATACAAGGATTATGCCCGATTCACAGATGAGGAAACTGGGGCCCTGGGAGATTGTGTCTTCCCTATGACCACACAACTAATTCTTTTAGGTAGATTCCAACTCTTGTCTTCTGACAACAATTGCCCTTTATTTACTCACCATACTACACTGCCTGTATATTTATTTAGCTCTATGGCTATGTTTGTGTCTATATTTATATCTTTTGGGCAGCTAGATGAATTAGTGGATAGAGTGCTGGACCTGGAGTCAGGAACACCTGAGCTTAAATCTGGCCTCAGTCATTTACTAGATGTGTGAGCCTGGGCAAGTCTTTTTGTCTTAATCTACTGGAGAGGGAAATGGCAAACCACTCTAGCATCTTTGCCAAGGGAAAACAAACAAACAAACAATGGATGGTAGGGTCTGTGGGGTCAGGAAGAGTCAGACATGACTGAGTAATACTATATCTTTTTGCGTATCAACTTTATCTTGGAAACCTTGATGTCAAGCTGAGTTTGAGGAAACTAGGGATACTCTCCACCTATAAACCTGTAAAGAGTTTATGGAATACCAAGAATTTAGCTAAATAGTGGATCTCCTAATGACTACATTTGAAGTAGCACAATAAGATAGAAAGTATACTTACTGGCTCCTATATGTGTGTGTGTGTGTGTGTGATGTTTATGTAGGTATGTATATGCATGTATGTATATATGTATATATAGGCACACACATACATACATGTGTATATATTTATATACATACACACATACATATACATACACATACATACATACACACATATACACACATACATATATATATGTACACACACATGTTACCTGTGTGACCTCAGATAAGTCTCTGAGAGGGTTAGATTAGATGTCCTTTGAGGTCCCTCCGAGCTCTGAATTTTACTATATGTAAATGGAATGTGTTCTTATAGGTAGGTCTTTTACAATTTTATTTTCTGAAGTTATTGAGGTTCATTCATTTTTTCATTCTGGTTAAGTTTTTGTGTATAATTTTTACATTTTTTATAATTTTAATGATTTTCTTTAAATAGCCATTTTGAGTATTTGGTACTCAATGGCTGTCACTCCCTAAAATGATTCTAATAGTGGAAAAGACCTCAACAGCCTTTGAGTTCAGCCCACATGTTGCTCTCTTAAAGCTAAAAACTTTGAGTTAAAAAAATCTTATGAGGTTTTATTTTATTCACATAAGATTTCAGGATGTTTAAATTATGTAACTGTAAGTAATCATATAATTAAAAATCAAGGATCATAAAACAGTTGTATATTTCACAATATAGAGTTTTTTCCCCCACAGCCAGAAGCTTTGGATATCCTTTCCCCTTTTTCCTCATGGCCCTGACCCTCAACAAAAGACATACAGCATACAAAACTGACAGAGCCCACCACTGTTTGCATTCCTCTTCTAGGGAAGTCCTAAGGGGTGAGAGAAAAGGAAAAGGGAAGGAAAGCTAAGTATAATCACTCCTCTCCAACCAGTCCTTGGAATATTTAGGGGCTTTCAAAAGTAAGGTATGTGTATGATGAACCAGTGTATGATGAACAAATATATGGACCTGCAGAACAGAGTACTGCACATATGTTCTGCAGATTTTAACCTTTTACTACTGGAACACAATATTTCCTTTAAACATTAAAACCCAAGCTAAAGGTGGTATAATTTAAATAAGGCAGGAATTTCATATCTAAATACATCTCATTTTTGTTGTTTTGTCATTTTCCTTTTAGTCTTATACAATGAGGGGGTCAAAGGAGATACTGGCCTGACCAACAGAGGTAGCTTTACCCAGATGTGACTTACTTCCCTACCTTGACCATTAATTCTACAAGCATCATGAAGCTGACAGATCACTTCATGTACACTGTGGTATATGCCTCTTAATGTGATCATAATGCAGTGGAAAGGCAACTGGTCTTAGGAGTTAGCAAACTTGAGTTCCAATCTTAGCCCAGCTGCTGTGACCTTGGGCAATTCAGTTAACCTCACTGAACTTCAGTCTCCTCATCTGTAAAAGGAAGCATTTAGAATAAATGGTCTCTGAAGTCTTCTCAAGCTTTTACCCTATGATAACAAAATTTCTATGGGTTTCTGCTTCTTCAATTACAAAATCAAGGGACAAACCCATTGATATGAATACCTTGGGAGGTAGTTGGTTTCCATTCACTGGAAGTCTACAAGTAAGGTTGACCTCCACTTGTTGTGGAGGTCATGGAAGGAATTCTTCACTAGTATGGATTGAACTAGATGGCTTCTGAAGTTCTTTCCAAATATGAGACTGTGTTTTAGGCACTAAATATTTAGGCACTGTATTTTTAGCAGTTTCATGCTGATGCTTCTAGACCTTGTTGGAGCTAGTCTTATGTGAGAAATAAAATGACAGCAGGACGGAAAGACATCAGAACAATCTTACAGGTTGCTGCTTACTTCCCTGCATGCCAAAAACCAATAACAATTTAGATGTGTTCTAACAATCGAAGGATACTTGTTGTATGTTTTTTATTGTCCCTGCTATACAAGTTGTGTCGATTGGGTTTGGGTGGAGAGAAAAGACTTTCCATTTTATTATATTTTTTCATATAAAACCTCATTCACATATATTAAATATGGAGATTCAGAAAGACAACATCAGCAGCTAGATCCTACCTTGAAGATGGGTTATGATTTCGGCCATATACTGGAAATAATGTGTCAACTCCTGTGATGCTGGCATCATGCAATTCAGTGTCTGAAAGATTTCTATTCCTTATCAGCATTAGAGAATTGACAATCCTGAGATCCCTCTAACCCCCATTTTTATATTTTCTTTGAATATTAAGTAGTGTTTATTGAGTCAGTGTTTAGTAGAACATTTTTCAAGGACATATGTAAAGGACCTGAGACATTCAGCACTTTGGACATGAATAATGTATTCCTAATGTATTACTATGTTTATTGATATTATCAGATGTTATAACCAGTATCAAAGGTCATAAGATTGTATGTACATTTCAAACTAGAACAGATTTTAGAGATCATTTGGTCCAATTTGTTTTACACTTGAAGTACCCGAGGCCAACATGGTTAAGTGACTTACTCATGGTCATATAGGAAGTAAGGAGTGGGATTTGGAATGAAGTTCTCTGACTTCAAATCCAATGTCCTTTCATTACGTTGTTCAGTTGTCCTAGTTTTGTGACCCCCATGGACCAGAGTATGCCAACCCCTTTTATCCTCCACTATCTCTCAAAATCTGTCCAAGTTCATGTTCGTTGTTTCTATGCTTCCATCTATCCATCTTATCTTCTGCCATCTCCTTCTCCTTTTGCTTTCAATCTTTCCAACATCATGGTTTTTTCCAATGAGTCAGCTCATTCCATTCTATTCTACTCTATTGTTTCTTTGGGATAATTTAGTGACTAAAAATCCATATAGAAATTTATGGGACATTGTTTTAATATTGATGTCTACTTTATTTTTCTCTTTAAAATGATGTATTTTGTTTAAGTTCTCAATAAAAATTCAAAGAAATCTTCTTACAAAGTACATTCCCTTAAAAATTAGTTTAATAGTGAACAAAGATGTGCCCTTTTACTTTAATAGCGTGGGTCTATTCTTAGTAGTTTCATTTGACCTGAGTTTTGGTGCCACTCAAGGTTGATTTCATTTATATTGCAATGTGCTTTTGGCTCTCTCTTTTTACTCTGCATCACTTCATGTGTGCCATCTCATATTTCTCCAAATTCTTTAAAATCATAGTCACCTTTGGTGTAAAAGTATTCCATTATATTCATACAGTTGTTTATCATTTCTTCGATCATTGAGTACATATTTTCTTTCTAGTTTTTTTGTTATTACAAATCATGCTGCTATGAATATGTTTTTACCTAAGTATTTTTCTTTATTGACATTTTTGGAATTAGCTAGCAATCAAAGGGGATGAACAGTCTAGTAACTTCAGTTTCAAAGTTCCATTTTCCCTCCAGAAGAATTGAACCAATTCCATTAAGATGGAATTAATGTATTTGTTTTCCATCAGTCCTATCAACAATGGATCTTGCCATCTTCTAACAGTTTTACTAGAATGAGAGCTGTGAGATAATACTAGGTTATTTTAGTTCTAATTTTTCTGATTATTTGTGGTATCACATGTTTTCAGGTTTTTGTTGATACCTTACATTTCTTTTTTTTCAAACCTTTTCTCATATCCTTTGAATACTAGTCTGTTGGGCAGTGACAATAATAAAAATCTTAATCTATTTCTTATATATCTTAGATGCCAAATTTCTATGTGATGTATTTTATACAAAGATTTTTACCTCTTTCATCTACAACTTTTATTCTGATGCTAGGTGCATTGATTTTATTTGTGCAAAAGATTTTTAATTTTGTAGAATTGATTTTTTTTTTGTCTTTTGTGATCCCTTTTATCCCATTTTTGATTATGAATTTCTTGCTTATCAATAGTTGTAAAATATACATTTTCTTATCCCTAATTTTAATGATATGGTTGGCTTTATTTATTCTAGATCACTTATCCATGCAGAATTCATTGTGGCATATGGCATAAGATGCTAGTCATTACTTTTTACTGCTCTACTTTCCAGTTTTCCTAGGAGTTCTTCTTCAGTGAAGAGTTCTTTCCCCCAAATTTTTGCATTCTCCATTGTTGTACACATTTATTGCTTGGTCTTGCTTAGCTATGTTTTCCACTTAACTACTTTAAAAATGCATTTTTACCCAGTACCAAATAATTTTGGTAATTACTGCCTTACAGTTTTGTTTGAGATCTAATAGCAAACACCAAGTTCTTGTCTTATTTTTGTGGAAAAAGTTATATATTGTGTGTTGTATGCACAAGCTTGCTAGAAACATTTAAAAAAGATTTTATTATTCTACATCCAAGAAATTTTTTCTGCTTAAAGAGGGAGATGTACAAACTGATAGAGTCCTCTCATTCCCTTAGACATCTAACACAAATCATTTTGAAGTGCTATTTTATAGGATTCTTAAATATTTCACAGTCAAGATTGAGCAAGGATGCAGAGATTAGGTAAGAGTGCAATTAAGAATTAGCTTCATCACACATAATGATAGTCACTCAACTTTCATCATACCTTTGGAGAACCATTTTCCTAAAACCATTCAATTTCTTTTTGACTCCCTTTAACAGTTCTTCTTACCAATTGGTCAGATGTAAGCAGCAAAGATATTTGCATTAACTGAAGTAATCAAAGAGATTTCTTCCTTCTTTTACGCAAAGCATTACCCTAATCTGGTCAAGGATCGATCTTTTTTTTCCCTAAAAAAAAAGATAGAAATAAAAGGAAAATTTCTGTAGTAAATATTTCTAGTCAAACAAAAAAAGATTCACCCCAAACATAAATCTGCCCCCGAATCTGTCTGAAAATATGTCTCATTCTGTACCTTGAATCCATCAGCCCTTTGCAAGAGATTAAATTCGTGTGCTTCATCATCAGTCTCCTGTAATTGTGGTTGAGTACTGCTCTTTTTCTTTATAATATTGTTATTATATATCTTGTTCTCATGATTCTTCTCACTTCTTTCATCAATAGTACTTGCAGATTTTCCCTGGTTTCTTTGAAACTATTGCTTTTTTCATTCCTTATGATGCATTACACGCATAGGCCACAATTACTCAGCTATTACTCAATTAATGGGCATACACCTTTGTTTCCAGTTCTTTGCTATAGTAGAACTAACTTCTATAAATATTTTTGTCTACATTGGTCCCTTTCCTATTTTTGCTCTTTATGGCATAGACCTAGTAGTGGTATGGCTGAATCAAAGGGCAGGTAAATAGTTTAGTGACTTTTAAGACATAATTCCAAATTGTTTCTAGATTGTTTAGACCAAATCAAAATGTCATGAAGAGTGCATGTGTATCTGTTTATCCACAGTTCCTACAATAATTCTCATTTTCCTTTTCTGTGTCAATAAGAGGAGTATTAGGTAGAACCTCAGTTTCTTTTTAATTTGCATTTTTCTAATTATTAGTGATTTGGAACTTTTTTCGTTATGGTTTTAATAACTTGGATTTCTTCCCTGAGAACTGGGGAATGACTAGTACTCTTATATCTCTTTTTTCAGTTCCTTATATATCTTGAATATGATACCTTTATTGGAGAAACTTGCTGCAAATAATTTTTTCCCATGTTAATCATTTCCTTTCCAATTTTAACTTCATTGAGCCTTTTTTGGTGTTGTTCATCAAAAGAGAGATAAATTTCATATAATTAAAACTCTTCATTTTGTTTTCTGAGATCCTCTCTATCACTTGTTTGACCATGAGTACAACATAATGTAGTGTCCACGTTTGTTTCTTTTGAAAGTATCCATTTTAATTATTACCTTCCCTGAAAATCATGCTTATCATTCTAGCTTTTCAGAATTCAGAAAAGCATAATTTTTTTTACTCCAATTCCCCATTTTATCCCCATATGAATTATTATATTTTAAGTATGCAAATTATTAGGTTTGCTTTCTAATTCATTCTGCTATCCTTCTGTATATATGGACAAAGCCATATTATTCACATTAATAATGATAAAAGCTAAATTTTATTTTCCTCATCAGCAGATCCTATTATATATTTTATATAAATTATTTATATTTTACTTATACATACATATTATATATTTTGTGTATATATGTATATATGTGTATATCCTTCTTTGAAAAATAAAACAAAAACAAAATGAGCCCTAGGTATCATAGAACCATCCAAACCCAATATCTTCTCTTCCCCTACCTCTCTCAGCCCACATCACTGATTCTTGACCTCAACCTCCTCCCTGCCTCCCATACCTCATTTTTAATCTATTATCCCTAGGCATAAGGTTTTTTTTTTTTACTGTCCCCCATACCTTGAATGTATTCACTCTTCCCTTACAATTCAAAATACACATTTTTCCTTCAAGATACAACTTAAAAATCATATTCTTCATCAAGCCATTCCTGATCCCCTAGCTAATGATGCCTGCCCTCTCTCCCTTTCCTTTATTTATTTTATGATATGTGTGTGTATATATATGTATACATACATATATGTCTACACACATATGTATATATATATTTGTGTGTGTATGTACGTATGTGTGTGTTTTCTCTCTCCCTCCATATATATATATATACACACATATGTAATGCATTTGTATGCACACACACACACACACACACACACACACACACACATATATATATATATATATATGTATATACATATATGTCTTTCTCAATAGGATGTTTACTTTTTAAGCACAGAGATTATTTCATTCTCCATTTTTGTATCACCAGCACCCAGCACAGTGACTAGCAAATAGTAAGTTAAAAAATAATTTTTAATTATGATATTGGCTCAGACATCCAACCTCCCCCTTCTTCTTTTGCTTAGTACCTGGCTAGCTCCATTCTGTTTTTATTACATTATCATTTAAAACCCATCCCTTGACCAGTTTGTGGTTCATGGTATCCCTGCATTCTTTTACTCTATCCTATTTATTCACTGTTAGGAGCTTTGTTTGCTACTCATTTCTCTAATCTTTCTCTCCTGCTTTTTCTGTGGGGAATTCCTTTTGAGGCTATCTTTCTTTTCCCCTCTTTTGGATCTTTTTCTCTCATTTTATTTGGTACATTTCTCATTTTCTGACCACCACCTCCCTCATTCTGCCTTCCCTTCTATTATTCCCCTCCTTTTTCTTCCCCTTTATCCTGATTACTTCTTTCCTCCTTTCTATCCACCTCCTCCCTTTTCTTTCCTCTTTCCCTTCCTACTTTCTATAGGGCAAATTTGATTTCTATACTTAACTGATATTATTCCCTCTTTGAGACAAATCTAATGAAAGTGAGGTTCAAACAATGCTGATCTCTTTCCCTTCTTTCCCTCTACTGTAACAGGGTTTTATGCCTTTTCATGTGATGTAATCTACTCTTGTCTGTTTCCTCCTTTCCTCTTCTCCAAGTACAATCCCTTTTTACCCTTAATTAAATTTTTTTTGGTCATCACATTAGAGTCAACTTACACCCATGCCTTCTGTCTATGTATACCTCTTTTAAATGTTGTAATAATGATATAGTTCTGAACAGTTACTAGTTTCATCTTCTCTTGTAGGGATGTAAATAGTTTGCCTTATTAATAACATGTTTTTTTTTTCTTTCCTGTTTACCTTTTCATACCTCTCTTCAGTCTTGTATTTGAAGGTCAAATTTTCTGTTGAGCTCTGGTCTTTTCATCAGCAAGGTTTGGAAGTCCCATATTTCATTGAATATCCATCTCTTCCCCTAAAAGATTATATTCAATTTCACTGGGTAGTTGATTCTTGGTTGTTATCCAAGTTCCTTTGCCTTATGGAATATTGTATTCCACTCCTCCCTATCTTTTAATGTAGATGCTGCAAGGTCCTATGTAATCCTGATTGTGGTTCCATGATATTTAAATTGTTTCCTTCTGGCTGTTTGCATTGTTTTCTCATTGACCTGATAATTCTGGAATTTGGCTATACTATTCCTTGACATTTTCAATTTGAGATCTCTTTCAGGAGGTGATTCTTTTGATGACTATTTTACCCTCTGGCTCTAGGACCTCAGGGCAATTTTCTTTGATCATTTCCTGAAAGATGCTGTCCAGGCTCTTTTTTCATCACGATTTTCAGGTAGACCAATAACTTTTAGATTGTCTCTCTTGGATCTATTTTCCACATCAGTTGTTTTACCAATGAAGTATTTTATGTTTTCTTCTATTTTTTTCATTCTTTTGTTTCTGTTTGACTGCTTCTTGATATTTCATAGAGACATTAGCTTCCACTTGCTTCATTCTAATTTTTAATGCATCATTTTGTTCTATTAGATTTTGTACCTCCTTTTCAATTTGGCCCATTTTACTTTTTAAGGAGTTTTTCTCTTCAGTGAGTTTTTGTGCCTCCTTCTCCATTTGGCCAATTCTACTTTTTAAGGAGTTGTTTTCTTCAGAGTACTTTTCCCCCAGTTGTACAGTGGTATTTTTTAAGGACTTGTTTTCTACAATCAATTTTTGTCCTTCCTTTTCCAAATTTATTTTCCAATTTTTTCTTCTACCTCTCTTATTTGACTTTTGTGATGCCAGTCAGTGATTAAGGATCTTTCCTGCCCATTCAATAGGCCTCAGGTGGGGCTAGTTAAGAGAAGCTTGATTAGATTTTTGTTTGTAGGCAGGCCTACACCCTTTACTTACTAAGTACTAAACCCCAGGCCTACACCCTTTCCCTGATTGGGCATGAAGCCTTAGGGCCCTAAAAAGAGTATACATACCCAGAAGGTAGCCATCAATGTTAGAATTCAACTCAAGGAAGAGAAGTAAGAACTCTGAGACAACAGAGCTGCAGAGAGAGTGCAGATCGGAGAGTGGAAACCAGGGAGCTGTGGAGACCAGAGAACTGGGTGGGGGTGGGGTGGGGAGAATACAGGGAAGCAGACAGTTGGGATTTGTGAGTGTTTACAGGGAAGCCCCAGCAGGGGGGAAGGTTACAGGATGACTTGGTTGCTTGCTGCAATGCAGTGTTGTAATTTCCTTGTTGTTACATTGAGGTGGACTGACTAGTTTTGAAATACAATTATTGCTTTGTTGAATTGGGGTTATTGGTTTTGGGATTTAATCCTCTGGTGTCTAAATAAATGTTATACTTCCCCTGCCTTCTACCTAGAGAATCTCTTATACTTTGCAATTCTGAACTATACAGGTATGTTCATGGTCATCTTTGATGTCATGAATCTTGCCTTACTGATACAACTTTTAAAATCCTTCTTGAGCTCTTCCAAGAAGGCTTTTTGGGCTTGAGACCAGTTTATATTCCCCATTTGAGGTTTCAGATGTGGGTATATTGACAATGTTGTTTCTGCTTTTTGCTTATGGTCTTCGCCTATTTCTTGGATTTAAACATTGAGCTCTCCTGATGGAGCACAGTGGGCACTGACCCAAGCTTCTTCTGCTGGGAGCCTAGGACCTGGTCACTGGCTTAGTGTGCTGGGTCCTCAGGTGCTGGCAGGGGGAGACTGTGGCGATCTGGCAGCTTACCTGGTGCTGAGTTCGGGTCAGCAACACTGGAACTCTCGGGATGGGGGTGGGTAATTTGACTCCTGGGAGATGCCTGTTCACCCAGGCTTCTTTAAAGCACTTGAATGTTATGTTAGGCTGCTGGAGGATGTCTGCCAGCCTGGAGCTATGCCTCTTGTAGTTGTGCTTCCTGGAGTTGTGCTTAGCACTGGGAGATTCGGCTGCTACACAGGCACAAGTGACGGTTTTCTGAGCTGGTGCCAACCAGTTCTCCTGCCTGTGCTGAGGCACTTTGGGGGATCCTGGTGTTGATACTTGTCTGCTCCACCACCCTGGGGTTCAGGATCTCCTCCTGGTTTGCTAAGGTGGGGCTTGTCGCTGGCTTGCTGGGATGCTACCCAGCCTGTACTGTTCCCCTTCCCCCAGAGTGAGAGAGGCCTTTCCCATTAGTCCCCCAAGCTTCCTGGACTACAAGACTGCTGCACCCCATATTTCTGCTGGCTTAGCTGTTCCAAAGAGGTCAATAAGGGAACTTACTTCTTACTCTGCTATCTTGTGTCCCATAAGAGGAAGAGTTAATATTGCAAAGGTAATGTCTTACTCAGCTCTCTTACTCTTGGTTTCAAACCCATAGTAAGAAACTATCAGAAATCATCTGTTTAACAACAACTGCTATTTTGTTGTGGTTCAGGCATGTCCAACTCTTTGTGACCTTTTTTGAGGTTTTCTTGGCAAAGATTTGCCATTTCTTTCTCCAGTTAATTTTACAGATGAGGAACAGAAGCAAACAGGGTTAAGTGACTTGCCCAGGGTCCCACAGTTATTAAGTGTCTGAGTCCAGATTTGAACTCAGGAAGATGAGTCTTCCCTACCCTCAGGCCTTGTCTTCTATCCAATGTGCCACCTAGTTGTCCATCATATATAAATACATTAACATGCATAATACATAAATAAATATATGACACACATACATCTTATATATAATTGTTTATGTATTGTCTCCCCCATTATCTAATTCAGATATGCATTTTAAAAATATTCAACCTTAGATTGACTTTGATACATACCTGGCACATAGTAACCACTTGGCAAATGATTATTAATTGGTTGCTAGTACCATTACATAGTTTATTCTCTATGTCCCTCTTCATCCTCCCCATTCCATTGCATCCAGAGGAGGAACTCTTGATTTTTCTATAGTACAAGTAAGTTTTCCGATTTTTAAGCCAAACTAACTTGTAGGTTATACTGCATGTCCATATGGTGGCTGGATGGGAACTAGTGTTTACTGATCTAGCATGTTAATGAGTGTATCATAAACCAGTACTAGGCAAGCTAGGATATAAAATGCATGATGGCAAATACTCATGAATATGAAGGCACAAATACAATAGTCTAGGCCTGCTTAAAACTTGGAGCTTAATCAAAGAAATGATGCTTTTTTATGTTCTAAAAATTTGAGTAAATTAACATGCAGTGGTAGAAAATGTATATTTGAGGAAAGATACTGAATCCTCAGACTTTTATAGATTTTTATCAGAAAGAAGCCAGACCAGCTATTGAGACCATCATAGGTGATCCTACTATCCCTGCAGTCTTCATAGAAAGCAGAGCGGTGGGATCGATTGAACACTAAGCTGAGTCAAGTCAACAAGTATCTATTAAGCTCTTTCAATGTGACAGGCACTGTGTTAAGGTTACAAAGCAAGACAAAAACAATCTCTGCCCTCGAGTACATCACAATCTGATGGGAGAGACAACACGCAAACAATTATGTACAAACAAGCTATATAGAGGATAAATTCCCAAATCTAATTAAGGAAGAAAACATGCAAACAGTTGTTTGCACATAGTTAATTACAAATATAATTTGTATATAGTTTGGTACAAATAAGACAAGTACAGAAAAAATTTGAGATAATCTCAGAAGGAATGCAATAGAATTTAAGGGGACCATGAAAGACTTCTTATAGAAGGTGAGATTTTGGCTGAGACTTAAAGGCAGTCAGGGGATCTACTAGGCAGAGGTGAAGAGGGAGAGATTTCTGAGTATGGAGGACAACCAGTGAAAATGTACAGAACTGGAAATAAGAGGAAAGAAAGCAGCCCAGGAAAGAGCCTTGAGTGCTAGGGGATCTGGGTTCTAGGCCAAGCTTTGCCGTTAACTATCTTTGGGCAAATTGTTTATCTTCTAGTGGCCTCAATTTGTAAATCTATATAAGTGAAGGACCATATGGCCTAGTGGAAAAGAGTGTGGGATTGTCTTTGTATCTTTAATGTCCAGTGCAATATCTAGTATCATGCAGGTGGTTAATGAATATTCGTTGAATCCAAGGCCACTTATAGGTCCAGTGTCTAACCATATGCTTACATATATAACAGGCTCTTAACATGTGTTCATTTGAATTAAATAGAATGAAGATTGTGTTAAGATTTGCCTAAAAATCTAATCATGATCATTCAGGAATTATTAAAGCATTCTACTTCTATGTGGAAACCTGAAGTATTTTATGGACTTGAAAATTGGAGTTAGAAACTTTGAACTTTTTTAAAATTAATGTGATCGTTGAGCCAGTGCAAATGTTCATGAATGGAGTCAGAGTGTAAATGCCCAGCTCTATGAGAGGTGCTACAGGTCATAAGATTGGGAGGCTCCCTGATCACCTCTGTTAAAGTTCCTTTCATGCATGTCCAGACAAACTATTCAGGATAAAATCTGATTTGAAATGACCACAGGAGCCAGCTCAGTGATAACTAGAGCATATGTAACATAGGGAAAGACTGCATCTGAGATTTAATTGATTAAATGGAACTCTCAGGTTAGGAAATACCTTCAACCAATGAAGGTACTTTCTCTGCAACTTTTCTGAGTGAGTTACCTAAGTCTTGAGAGGTCATGTGATTTGTCTCGAGTTACACAATTAATACACATCAGAGATAGGACTTGAACTCAGGTCTTTCTGGTTTTGAAGCCATCCTTTTATCAACTATACTATCCTGCCCATCTACATACAATATAACTTCTATTTGTTCAGATTTAATATCTATGGGAACATTAAAAACATCCATCTTAGAAGTATAAATTATTAAGGGACATAAAATTTCCTTTCCATTCATGTTTCCCTCTAGCCCCAGAATTTAACTTATGAGAATAGCAGGAAATGTAAGCATGCCACCAATGTAGAAGGAATCACCTCACTGCAATGGTGTCTTTAGTGTGATTCACAAAAATATCTTTGGTCCGATAGCTACTTGGTAGATTTAGTTGCACATAATAACACTTTGTTAAATGACTATCAGCTTGTGCTCTCAACTACCTCAATGACAAGGTCCAGTTTCCCTTTTTATTCCTTCTCTAGTTTACTGGTTCTATTGCAGAAGGATAACAAGTTATTTATTGTATTGGGTGTACCATGGCCCAGACTAACCAGGAAACATATTCTAAATTAAGGCAATACTCACTTTGTCAGAATTAATTAGGCACTTGGTTTATATCAATATTTTTAGTCTCAGATTGGTTATTCTTTCAAGAATGCCTACAAGGGACCAAAAGAATCCATTCCATAACTAACTTTGATAGACTTGGCTCCTCTCATCAATGCAAGGTTCAAAGACAGCCCCATGAGACAGACTCATGATGGAAAAAGCTATGCACATCTAGAGAAAGAATTATAGAGTCTGAATGCAGATTGAGGTATACT
The DNA here is from genome assembly GCF_011100635.1 of Trichosurus vulpecula. Taxonomy (NCBI): domain Eukaryota; kingdom Metazoa; phylum Chordata; class Mammalia; order Diprotodontia; family Phalangeridae; genus Trichosurus; species Trichosurus vulpecula. The sequence goes on from NC_050578.1 coordinate 52,846,175, forward strand.
ATTTGCTCTCCTTTTTTCCTTCTTTTTTGGTTTCATTTCTTCTTTCTCATGATTCATTCCATTGATTATAATTCTTCTTTACAACTGGACTATTATGTAAATAAGTTCAACGTGAAGGTGTATGTAGAACCTTTGTTGGATTGCATGCCATCTTGGGGGTAAGGGGGAAGGAGGGGGAAGGAAAGAATATTTGGAACCCAAAAACTTGTGGAACTGAATGTTGTAAACTAAAAATAAAAAAAAATAAATTTATAAAAAAAAGATTCCATTCCATAAAATATTGGTTCCATCCAACTATCCCAAAGTCAAGATAACTTGATACATGATTAGCACCATGTTCTCATAGCTTGTGTCTTGTTTTCAGTCCTATCAGGGGTCAACACTAAGAGTTTGGTGTACTAGGAAGAGCAATGAAGAAGATAAGATCTGGGTAAGTCCAAGCTCCACCACTTGTACCAGCCATGGGATCTTAAGGGAGTTACTTAACCCCTCTAGGACTCAACAGCTTTGTCTGTAAAATAAAAGCATGATGAGGATACAATGTAAAACATTCTGTTAGCTTTAAATCACTATATAAATTATTATTTGTCCTTCATTTTCAAAGAGGACCAACAACATCACAGGTGAAGTCTTAACTTGCTCATGAATTGGATTTAAGAGAGGCAGAGCTGGGGGTGCAGCCAAGACAGCGGCTGGAAAGCAGGGACTTGCTTAAGCTCTCCCCCAGGTCTCTACAAACACCTATAAAAATGGCTCTGAACAAATTCTAGAACTGCAGAACCCACAAAATAGAAGAGGGAAGCAGGGCTCCAGCCCAGGATAGTGTGGATCGTTGCTGGGAAGGGTATATCGCATGGAGCTGGGAGTGGAGCAGAGCACAGCCCAGTGTGAGCCTTGCCAGGACCAACCAGACCAGGAGCCAGGTGGAACAGGCCATAGGACTCTGAATCATTGAGCTGTGGCAGTCACCAGGCTTCTCAATCCACAAACACCAAAGACAACAGAGCAGGTTAGTGGGAAAGACTGCTGGAACAGAGTGAAAAGAGTTCATGGTAGGCCACTGCCTCAGGGGTCGCAGAGGTGGTGCAGCTCTGAGGCTGCTTCCAGAGCTACAGCTGCAGTTGCTTCTGTCCCCAGGCCTATCTGGTGGGAGGAATTAAGTGGTAGATTAGAGCAAGAGTACAAAGCCTGCTTTGCCCTGCCTGGATCTAGGCCACAATCCTTGTTGGTGGTTCTTGGGGGAGAAGGAGCACTGGTGTGGCAGAGCTTCCTGTGTAGAAGTAGCTCTGAAAATGGCAGCACAGCCCCTCAAGTTTGGGACAAAGTACTCTCTACTCTACAAGCAGTCATACCCTGACAAAAAGCTCAAGGGTCAAGTAGTTGGTTGGGAACATGGCCAGGCAGAGGAAATGGTCTCAGATTCAGACTCAAACTTTGGAATCTATTTTTGGTGACAAAGAAGACCAAAACATACAGCCAGAAGTCAACAAAGTCAAAGAGCCTACATCAAAAGCCTCCAAGAAAAATACGAATTGGTCTTAGGTCATGGAAGAGCTCAAAAAGGATTTTGAAAAGAAAGTTAGAGAAGTAGAGGAAAAATTGGGAAGAGAAATGAGAATGATGTGAGAAAACCATGAAAAACAAGTCAATGACTTGCTAAAGGAGACCCCAAAAATACTGAAAAAAATATTGAGAAAACAACACCTTAAAAAATGGACTAACTCAAATGGCAAAAGAGCTCCAAAAAGGCAATGAGGAGAAGGATGCCTTGAAAGGCAGAATTAGCCAAATGGAAAAGGAGGTCCAAAAGACCACTGAAGAAAATACTACCTTAAAAATTAGATTGGAGCAAGTGGAAGCTAGTGACTTGATGAGAAATCAAGATATTATAAAACAGAATCAAAGGAATGAAAAAATTGAAGACAATGTGAAATATCTCCTTGGAAAAACCACTGACCTGGAAAATAGATCCAGGAGTGATAATTTAAAAATTATTGGACTACCTGAAAGCCATGATCAAAACAAGAGTCTAGATATTGTCTTTGAAGAAATTATCAAGGAGAAGTGCCCTGATATTCTAGAGCCAGAGGGTAAAATAGAAATTAAAAGAATCCGCAGATCACCTCCTCAGAAAGATCCCAAAAAGAAAACTCCTTGGAATATTGTCAGCAAACTCCAGAGCTCCTAGATCAAGGAGAAAATACTGCAAGCAACCAGAAAGAAACAATTGGAGTATTGTGGAAACACAATCAGGATAACACAAGATCTACCAGCTTCTACATTAAGGGATCGAAGGGCTTAGAATATAATATTCTGGAGGTCAAAGGAGCTAGGATTAAAACCAAGAATCACCTACCCAGAAAAACTGAGTATCATGCTCCAAGGCAAAATATGGAATTCAATAAAATAGAGGACTTTCAAGCTTTCTCAGTGAAAAGACCAGAGCTGAATAGAAAATTTGACTTTCAAACACAAGAATCAAGAGAAGCATGTAAAGGTAAACAAGAAAGAGAAATCACAAGGGATTCATTAAAGTTGAACTGTTTTGTTTACATTCCTACATGGAAAGATGATGTGTATAATTCATGAGACCTCAGTATTAGGGTAGATGAAGGGGATATACATACATACATACATACATACATACATATATATATATATACATATATATATATATATATATACATGTATATAGACGGAGGGCCCAGGGTGAGTTGAATATGAAGGGATGATATCTAAAAAAATAAAATCAAATTAAGGGATGAGAGAGGTATATAATGAGAGAGAGAGAAATGGAGAAATAGAATGGGGCAAATTATTTCACATAAAACTGGCAAGAAAAAGCAGTTCTGTTGGAAGGGAAGAGTTGGCAGGTGAGGGGGAATGAGTGAATCTTGCTCTCATCGGATTTGCATTCAGGAGGGAATAACATACACACTCAATTGGGCATCTTACCCCACAGGAAAGAAGGAGGAAGGGGATAAAAAGGGGGGACGATAGAAGGGAGGGCAGATGGGGGAGGAGATAATCAAAAGCAAACACTTTTGAAAAGGGAGGTCAAGGGAGAAAACTGAATAAAAGGGGACAGGATAGGAGGGAGCAAAATATAGTTAGTCTTTCACAATATGAGTATTATGTAAGTGTTTTGCATAATGATACACATGTGGCCTATGTTGAATTGCTTGCCTTCTTAGGGAGGATGGGTGGGAAGGGAAGAGGGGAGAGAATTTGGAACTCAAAGTTTTAAAAGCAGATGTTCAAAAAAAGGTTGTTTTGCATGCAACTGGGAAATAAGATATACAGGCAATGGGGCATAGAAGTCTATCTTGCCCTACAAGAAAGCAGGGGAAAAGCAGATGAGGAGGAGTGAGGTGACCTAAGGGAGGCCTGAGTGGGGAATGGGGCAATCAGAATACATGCTGTCTTGGAGTGGGGGGAGGGTGCAAATGGGGAGAAAATTTGTAATTCAAAATCTTGTGGAAATCAATGCTGAAAACTAAAAATATTAAATAAATAATTAATAAAAGAGAGAGGCAGAGCTGCACAAAGTTGTCAGCCTTTCTCTTCCTGAGTCATCAGTGTGCAGTGGCAGGACAAAAGTCAAGACAACTGGGAATGTTCTGGGATGAAGTGAATGATCTCAGCTCCTTCAATGCCAGACCAAGCTCTGAGCACTCCACAGTCCCTGCTTCTTCAACTGTTATGGCCATTGGAACAAATTATTCTCATCTACCCATTTTGCCTGGGGAAGCCTTCATATGCTTGGGGTAGACATTCCCCTAAGTCACCAACAGGTTTGAGGCCTGTTGGTTACCCCTAGACTAGTTTAGCCCATCTGTCAAGATGATTTCCTGGGGTGTTGACCCAAGATTCTTGTGAAGAAGTTAAGCAGAGAGTGACAAAAATTTCTAATCCTATACCAGATTAAAGCTTTTAACTGAAACCTTGTCTTTAGTGAAAAGGAAGTAAAAGTTCAGGAAAGAATTTAGGCCTGTAGGTACTATTTGGTTGGGACTGTTCCTTATGGAATGGCTGAAGATAAGAGGTCAGCAAATCAGATATTGGTCTTAGAAATTAGCAGAAAGGTGGTTTTCTGGATGGAAAAGAAGGATTTATTTTCCTTGTCAAACTGAGAGAAATTGGAATTTTCTACATGCTCCATAATTGTCCTTTCTATTAGAATAAAGAACAAAATGCCTAGATCCTACCAATGCTTTCTTAATTTAGTATATACAATTATTTTCATAAATTTGTAAGCAGTGTTTACTTTTGGAATGAAGTGAATGTTCTTAAAACCCTAAGAGGTTAGTTCCTAAGGAAAGGATTCTCTGGAATAACACAACTCCACAATCTACCTAGAACATATTCTACAGTGGCTTTCCATTATTTACTGAAGAACATAAAATTGTTTTGTATTTTCCGTCCAACATCTGATCTTATAGATTGAGAAATCACTCTTTCAAATCAATACTACTCCTTCGTAAACCATGTTTTTTAAAAAAGTAGCATGCTATAAAGGAAAAAGCATTGAACATGAATAATCATAATTCACATTTACATAGTTCTTTGAGTTTTGCAAAAGATTTTCTTTATAACAATCTTATGATGTCAATAGTAGAAATGCTATTATAACAGTCTCATGAATAAGAGAACTCAGGCTATGAGAGATTAAATGGCTTACCTTCAACACAGCTAGCATCTCAGGCAAACATTGAACCAGAATTTTGATTCTAAGTTTGATATTCTATTTATCAGGACATGCTACATTGGTTAGAAATGAAAAGACTTGGGTTATAGTTCTTTCTCTGCCACTAATTAACCATTTGCTCTTCTCTGACACTAATTAACCATTTGCACTCAGCAAGTTACTTATATGATTATAGATTATATAGATCATAGAACTAGAAGGGACTTCAGAGGCCATGTAGTCCAACCTTCTCTTTTTATATATGAGGAAACCAAGCTTGGTTAAGTGACTTGACCAAGGTCACAAAAATCATAAAGGTCAGAGGCAGTATTTGAACCGGAATACTGACTCCAAGAGGAATCTAAATGGCTCAATGGATAGAGTGCTGGGCCTGGAGTTAGTAAAACCTAAGGTCAAATCTGGCCTCAGACAATTGCTGGCTTGTGTGACCTTGGAGAAAGCACTTAACCTCTGTTTGCCTTAGTCCACTAGAGAAGGAAATTAGCAAACCATTCCAGTATCTTTTCTAGGAAAACTCCATGAACATTATTAGTGTACTATGGTCCATAGGGTTATGAAGAGTTGGATATGATTGAACAACAACATCGACTCCAAGTTCAGCAGTCTCCTTCGCACAATGCTTTCAGTAGACTTCAATTTCAACATCTATAAAATAAAAGGTTTGGGCACAATTTAGTGGGAAGAATGATGGATTTGGAGTCTGAGGACATGAGTTTGAATCCAGACTCTTTTTCTTACTACCAGTTCTTGTTGGTTGAATCGCCTTAGGCAAGTCACTTGTGAGGTGAGTTCCAAAAAGCACAAGTCCATAGTTTCTTCATCTAAAAAGTTAAAGAATTGAACCAGATGTTCTCTAATTTCCTTTTAAACTCAAAATCTATGATTTTTTTGATTAGGTGATTCCTGAGGTCCTTTTTTCCTTCCTCTTCTACATATAGCTTTCAAAACCCTCCATAATCTGAGTCCAGGCCACAGATCCAGCTTTATTTCTTAACTTTATTCTCCTGCAACACATAACCTTTGCTTTACTGCAATGGGTCTATGCACTATCCTCCAAAGACATCACTCTCATTTTACCATCTCTACCACAAAGCTTTCTCAGAGTACTGTAGTCTTCACTGACATCTTAACTTTTATTCTACTTTTAGTGAGTGTCGCATAGATTAATGTTTAATTGTTCCTTTTTTTGGCTATGATAATATTGTCTCTCCAGCTAGTTTGTAAATGCCTTGAAGGCAGGGACCATATGCTATATAATTTTTTTTTTTGTATCCAGCAACCAAACTGGGGGCCTTGCGTCCTGGGCTTCTGTGAACCAGGAAGACACAGAACTTTGCTCAGGTCCGCATTTGATTGGATAGGCCATGACATTACCATAAGAATAGAAATCAGAAATGTGAGTGACTACTGATTTTAGATTTTAGACTCAGACTGTCACACAGCTAGGAAGTGTGAGTTGGAGATAGAATTTGAATCTATGTCTTCCTGATTACAAATCCAGAATTCTAACCTATTGCGGACAACCGTGTCTTTAAAATTCTGGTGTCAGACAGAAGTGGGATATGAACCCATATCTCCACATGGAGACCAGCTGGTGCTATAGTCAGATTTACTGCTATTGCTACTACCACTACTACTACTACCACCACTACTACCATTACTACCATTACTACTACTACTACCACACTACTACTACTACTACTATTACTACTATAATACTACTACTATTGCTACTGCTGCTGCTGCTGCCACTACTACTACTATTACTACACTTCTCTTCTTCCTCCTTCTCTTCCTCCTCCTCCTCCTCCTACTAGGTGGTGCATTGGATAGAGTTCTGGACCTGGAATCAGGAAGACCTCAAATCAAATCTGACCTCAGATACTTACTAACTGTGTGACCCTGGACACATTACTTAACTTCTATTTACCTCGGTTCCTTCAACTGCAAAATAGGGATAACAATAACATCTGCCTCCCAGGGTTGTTGTGAGGATCAATAAGAATATAATTACAAAGCACTTACCATAGTGCCTGGCACTTGGTAGGCTCTACATAAATGCTTGTTCTCTTCCACATTCTTGTCATCTGAATCTTTGCATATAAATGGGAATTCCATGATTGGATACACAAATTACTTGATTCATGGTCAGCTTGAGTACCATAAAATGTATATTACATATCTTACACACACACACACACACACACACACACACACACCTCAACCTTTTTTAGCTGAAAACTTTGACATGTTTGAGAAAATGTAATAGCCGATAACCCTAGGTCCCCTAACTGCCATTAAGGACCATGCCCTTATAATACCTATCTTATTGTGACATGCCTGGTACTTTTCCATCATATGGGATGAATTTTCCAGTGCAGATGTCACACTTAATTATGCAGCTGTATTTTGACCATTGAAATGTGTGTATAATGCTTTAGCTCAACGTGAGTGATTTCCTAAATACAATTTTAAGACAAAACAAACAAAATAGTATTTTCTAGTCACTTGTTTGTTAAACTATTAAATGCTAAAATTTTCCCTATTCAAATTTTACATGGAATGAAGACTGTCCTGGAGTTCTGGCTCTCTTCTTTATTCTTCAAAGTTCTTTCCATTATACAAAGGTTTTTTAAAAACAATCAGTCTCCAAATTGGGAAAGCTTGAGGTCTGCCCTACTGTAGATCTCATTAATCTCTCAACCAGTTGCTACAAAATTTTTTTTGGGTGCATAATTTTGATTTTTGCTTCTTTGGTCCAGATCTATGTCTACACTATTTTGAATGAACTGCTTTATTGATTTTAGTTTACATACAATAGGCTTCACGTTCCTTTTTTTTTACAATGCTTAAAATGTGTTATACATGCCCAGTCATGCTATTTTCTAATCATGGGCATTAAAACTGTGCACCAGCTGACAACTTATTTAAGTGATTTTCTAGGTCTAGACAAGATCTGGACAAAAATTCTTACCTAGACCTATTGATCTTTTTCTATATTCTCATCTTTACTCCTCACTATGATATCTATTGCAGGGTTGGCTCACTTGTCTCAATTATTACACAATGTTTTACTTTGAACTTATCATAGGGCAATATATTTAGAGCTGGAAGGGGCCTGAGAAGTCATTGCATCCAACCCCTTCATTTTTCTTATTTAGAGACTGAGGCTCAGAGATGTTATTCATTATACCACTACCTCCACTTACTAATGACAATGAAGCAAACATTTCAATATACAAAGACGAATCAGAAAAAGACTTGTACCTGAAAACTGTTAATCTTTGTTAAATACATTTGCTCTTAGTTATGTATATGTTAAATATAGCATTTTTGATTAGTAATGAAAATGCTTTGCTCTGGTTTTATTTCCTTCTAGCCTATTTTTGTTTTATGAGCATTTAAAAATATTTTATTGATGCTCTTTCTGTTCTCATATGTATCAGAATAGGACCATACCAATTTTCTACCCCATGAGTAATGTTTATAACATATTTGCATAGTCCACCTTGTTTCTGTTGTCCCCAAAATATGGCTCTGCAAAGCAAATTAATTAATTGGCCATGCAGACAGTTATATTTTTTCAAGGAGACATGGTAATATTAATTTGATTATTGTACCCAAAGCAAAAAAAAGACACAGAAAATGGTCCCTGGTGTCCTGTTGGCCAGGCTGGGTAGAATTTTCTGGTGCTGATAGTTATAGTGGGTTCAGGTGAGTTTTTACCCACTTCTTCACCAAACAGAGAAGCTCAAGCTTAGGGTAGAGCCTCAACATATAATTGATTACTTCTTCCCTCTTCTCCTTTCCCCCCTTTCCTTCAGGCAATGTCTCTTGGAGTTCTATCCAGAAGATTTATATTCCTAGTGGGGAAAAGGGGAGGTAGTTGCAGGACAGATGGTAAGATGCTCAAATATCTTGGGACAAGATGCCCAGTCCCAGTTCCCTAGTGAATGCTTAAATGAGATTGGTTGTTTGTTGGAGATAGTGAAGAGAGAATCCTTATTTAGATATAGGCGATAGAATGTAAGCTTCCTGAGGTCAAGATCCATTTCATTTTTATCTTTGTATTCCCCAGTACATTGTCTTACATATAGTAGGCACTCAATAAGGGTCTATTCAATTGAACTGAGTTGAATTGAATAAAATAAGATTGTATTATCATTCAAGCTACATCTCCTCTGAGGTTCCTTCTAAATTTCAACCCCAAGATTCTATTGTTCTTTAAGTGACTCAAAATGCTTCTCACATTTCTTGATCATTTTTTACTGGACCCTCAGATTTGTACATTTATCACTACTACCTATCTCTGCTTTTGGTTTCAAGTTCCCACTGATGTCTGCTAACCAGGAAGAGCTACTCTTGGCCACTGGCTCAGGTGTTAACTTCTGCCTAACCAAAGGGGAATGTGATAGTATTATGGATTTAACAAATAATAATAATAATGGGGGCAAACCAGTTACCTACTGATTTTTTTCATGAAAAGATTTCATCTGAAAATGAAAGTATAAAAGATGATCCTAATTAAGAAATTTCATGCTCATTTCTGGTTTGTTGCCAAAACTCTGACATGGGAATTCATGTTTCTATTTACACATTTTTTATTTATGTGTGTGTTTTCCACACCAAATGGCTCTATGAAAATGGAATAATAAGAAAACACTTTATATGGTGAGGGAGGTAGAGGAGACACATTCCACAGTGAAAAGCTCTTAGTGAATATTAGCAGCTTCTGAAGAGTATGCTCAATGCTGTTTTCCATGTTTCTATTGCATCTTTTTTTTGACTTCTCCTTTCCAACTTGACACTGAATAATGAGTTATTTAAAAATTAACATTCCACACCAAAAAATAATTTAATCACATCTTTCCATTTTGATATGTTATTTTCTCCTTTGATTTTTGAAAATTGTCTATTTATAGGAATATTCTGTTCCATTTACAATTATCAAATTTCCCAATGTGGGTGACATTGAGTAATAAATACCTCAATTACTTTCCTAAAGTCTGGATATATATCTCTTAGGAAAATCCATGGCATCTACTTAAATCAAATGTAGGGAAAGAAGGAAGTTAGTCATTTTGACAAACTCATGCTGCCTATTATTTCTTAGTTTAATTTCCTCCCTGTGCTTGCAAACTGACAAATCAGCTCTTATATCCATCTACTCTCCGTGTATCCTATCTGAATATGAAACTTCCTGTAACTTTCATTGCTCCCTGAATGGGCAAAGTAGAAGGAGTGAAAAGGACAGCAAACATTGAGCTTGGATTGTGATATTTAAGGAATTCTGTGTTTACAAAACCTCATTTTATAGTCAATATACTAGTGTTTTATTTTTCAGGGATGCTCATCTACTTTTAGTATCTACCTGGCACTTAACTCATACCTGTGACTCCAAGAAGTGGTATCATGCACAGTGGCCACATCCAAGTAAGCCATCTCAGCAGATGGGCTAAACCCAGTTAAGGGTATACGATGGACTATTAACCTGTCAGTGAACTAGGGTCCACCTGGCACTTAACCCTCACCTGTGACTCAAAGAAGTGGTACCATGCACAGTGACCACATCTCAGTATACCATCTCACCAGATGGGCTAAACCTGGTTAAGGGTATATAATGTGCCACCCCTAAGCATGTGAAGACTTCCCCTGGTGGGATGGGTAGATGGAAACAGTTTGTTCCAATAGCCATGAAACTGGCTGAAGCAGTCACTGTGGAGCCCTTAGAGCTTGGTCAGACATAGAAGACACCAAGGTCATCCACTGCATCCTGGCCCACCACAAGTTGTCCTGGATTTTGTCTTGCTACTGGACTTCAATGACTCAGGAAGAGAGAATAAGGCTGATAACTTTGTGCAACTCTGCCTCACTTAAATCTAATTTTCACACTTGAGTCAAGACATCACCCAGTGATGTCATTGTTCCTCTTTGAAAATGAAGGAAAAAAAAAACAAATAGTGCTTTATTATTCAGATCCCTCTTATTTTAAATCATCAAAAACTTAATTATCTGGCTAGTAGCTAGCAATGGTACATTTCTCAATCAATAATCAGGGGCTTAAGATTTCTGTTGAATTGAATCAAACTCTGCCTCTCCATACCCCATGGCGGGGACAACAGAGGCCTTTCTGAGCTGGATAGGGTAGTGGAATACATGTGGGCCTTGGAATCAGGTGACTTAGAGCTTTAATTCCACCTCTGAATTCTAACATGGCCAAATCAGTTAACTGAGTTTTTCCTTTCTTGACTGTAAAATAAAGGCAGCTGAACTGAGGTTCCTTCCAGCTCTAAATCTATGTTCCCATGAAATAGTTTTTAAAAAGTTACAGTCATTTTAAACATACAAGTTGGGAGACTTTTCTTTTAAAATCAGAGTTTTAAAAATATATATGACTAAAAAATAAATACAACATATATGTGAAAACATATGTATGACTAAAACAAACAAATATATGTAAAACCCAAATAACCAACAACAAAAACACTGTTAATGGTCAAAGATAGTTCCCAGCTTTAACTGGCTCATATTCAGCAACTATCAGGCTAGACTTCTCATGTTTTCTCAATTTAATATTTTACCCTAGACATTCCCGGCCCTCTACCATAATGAGAGAGGTTATGTTTCATTCTCTTTTCTCTGGGACCATTATTTATTTTTCAGTTACTCAGAATATGGCTTCCTCTTAGTGATATTTTCAATCACATCATAATCACTGTACATATTATTCTCATTCTGCTTTTTCCCAGTCTGGGTCAATTCATGGACATTTCCCATGATTCTTTAATCTCTTCATAGTTATTATTTCTTATTGCATAATACTGTTCTATTATATTCATATAATAAGTTTAATTCTTTTCCTTCCTAAATTTCTAGGCATCCACTTTGTTTCCAGTTCTATGCTATCACAAAAGGGACTGTCATGAATATTTTGAACTGCTGTTCCCATTTTTGACTTTGAAGTTGGTGGTGGTAAACACCCACTAATAAGATACTGGGTAAAGGAGTACGGACATTTATGTCACTTTTCTTTACCAAATCTAAGTTGATTTCCAGAACACATGGATCAATTTGTAGCTCCCCAAACTATAGGAGAAAATATCTTGAGTTAAAAGAAACCAAAGATCTAATCTCTTCTGACCTCTCCATTTTAGAGAGGAGAAAACTGAAGCTTAGCAAGGTTAAGTGATTTGTGCAAGGTCACTCATATACTAAATGTCAGAGGTGTGTTTTAAAATGGTGCTTCTGACTTCTTAACCAGTGTTTCTTGCACCATACCTTGCTATCTTCCCACTAGTGTGGCTATCTTGGTTTTGTCCTCGTATTTAATTTCAAAGGTATGAGGTGACACCTCCGAAATTTTGTTTTGCTTTTCTCTTAATGTTAGTGACATGTAGCAATTTTCAAGTGCTAATTTATAGTTTGTAGTTATTCTTTTTAAAATCATTCTTATCTTTTGGTCAATTATTTATTGGGAAACAGAACTGGTGTTAGATGTTTTGGTCAGTTGTATATATCCAGACTATTAATGATTTGTTGGTGATATTTGATACAAATTTTAACTCTATAGTTTTCCTTTTCATTCTTTTAATGCTCATATTGTGTTTACTATTATTTACTTTTTATTATATGTGCTACATATATCAACACATGAACATGTTAATAAACAAAGAAAAACCAGAGAAAGAAGACAGTACATGAGACTGTAAACTTCCCTTAGTAGTTTTTTTTAAAAAAAAACTCATTTATTTATTTATTCATTCATTTATTTATTTATTTTAGTGTATATTCAGTATAACACTGCCATGTGTTCAAGCTTGGGGCTGCCATTGTCACTGAGCAGTAGGGAAGAAGGAAAAAGTCCATCTCCCTCTTGATGGAAGTCCAAGGGAGAGCTGGCTGAGTCCCAAAGTGATAGACTAAAAATACAACCAAAAGTCTCTCATCCTCTGCTTGTAATTAAAAAAAGTGACCCTTTATATTCAGACCACATCCGTACTTTGAGCTGATGGTGTAGAGCATGTTAGTCTTAATCTAATTTTTCCCAAACTACTTCTCACTTTTCCCAGCAGATTTCGTCAAAGAAAGGAGTCTTTGCACTAGCAATTTATGTTCTTCTATTTATCAGATACTGGCTTATTGTTTTTTATCCGTTTATTTTTTCTTGATGTGTTACACTTATTTCCTGTTCTAATTTTAATTGTTATCAAATTACTATGATGACTACTGCTTTGTAACATGGTTTGAAGTTTGGTAATGCTATGACCATTTGTATATACTTTTTCACTTGTTTCCTTGAGATTTTAGACCTTTTCTCCCCTAAAATAAATTTTACTATTCTTTTGTCTGACTCTATAATATATCCCTAGGCTCATTTGATTAATATAGCAGGACATTTATAGTTATAAATTTTAAATATATTGGCATAGCCCATCATATGTAGCAAATATTTCTCCAATAATATAAATCCCATCTCTTGGTCAGCTGATAGTCACATAGTTTATAATTATTTTGAATTTAATTTCTGTTATGATTTCTCCAATATTTTTTGTTAGTATAGAAGTGCTGATGATTTTTGTAGATTTATTGTATATTCAGTTACTTTATTAAAGCTATTAATCATTTCAATTAGCTTCTTCGTTCTTTCTTTGGCAATTTCGAAGAACATTATCATGTCATCTGCAAATAGGAATGATTTTGTTTCCAGCAGCTAATGCTTAATCTTTAATTATGTTCTGTCCTTTTACAGCTATGAGACCAAACAATAATGGGGATGAGGATGAAGGGTCATCCTTACTTTGCCACTATTTGTACTGGAAAAGTTTCTAAAGTTTCTTTACTGCAAATAATGCTAGCTCTTCATTTTAAATATGTGTCCTTCATTTAATTAAAAAAAAGTTCCATGTTTAAACTTTTTAGAGTTTGTAGCTTAAATGACTGCTATATTTCTTACCAAATGATTTTTTTCTCTATTTGTGGAGAAAATAATCTTTTAAAAATATTTTTCTAGATCATGGGATTAATTATTCTACTTTTCCTAATGTTGACTCACACTTTCATTCCTACCATGAGATTTAGCTGGATCATCATTTATAAAGCATATCTGAATAGTGTCCTTATTTTTAATAATATTTATTTTTTGCCAATTGCATGTAAAAACATTTTTAATATTTGTTTTTTTTAAAGTTTTTATTTCCAAGTTCTCTTCCTCCTTTCTTATTTCGCCCTCCCCCAGTGGCAAGTAATTTGATATAGGTTATACATGTGCAATTATGCAAAACCTATTTCCATATTAGTCATTTTGTGAAAGAAAACACAAAACAAAAAAAAACCCTCACAAAAATAAAGAAAGTGAAAAATAATAGGCTTTGATTTGCACTCAGACTCTACCAGTTCTTTCTCTGGAATTGGTTAATATTTTTCATCATGAGTCTTTTCAAGTTTTCTTGGATCGCTGTATTGCTGGGATTAGCTAAGTCATTCACAGTCGATCATGGTACATTATGGCTGTTACCGTGTACAATGTTCTTCTGGTTCTGCTCACTTCACTCTGCATCAGTTCATGTAAGTCTTTCCAGGTTTTTCTGAAATCATCCTGTTTGTCATTTGTTATAGTACAATAGTAGTCCACCACAATCATATACCACAACTTGTTCAGCCATTCCACAATGAATAGACATAACCTCAATTTTCAATGCTTTTCCACCATAAAAAGAGCTGCAATAAATATTTTTGTATCCATAAGTCCTTTTCTTTTTTTTATCTCTTTGGGATACAGACCTAGTAGTGGTATTGCTGGGTCAAAGGCTATGCATAATTTTATAGATCTTTGGGCATAACTTTCTAACTGCTTTCCAGAATGTTGGAAACCATGGTTCAAAACTCCACCAACAGTGTCCCAGTTTTTCAGATCAGTTGTTTTTCTAATGGGGTATTTCAGATTCTCTTCTATTTTTCTAGTTTTTTTAAAAAAAATTTCTTGGCTAGCCAATCTGATAGGAGTGATAAGATCTAATCAATAGCGATTTAGAGCATTTTTATATGACTATAGAGAGCTTTGATTTCTTTATCTGAAAATTTCCTGTTCATATTCTTTCATCATTTATTAATTGGGGGTTACTGGTAGTTGTATGTATTTGAGAAATGAGGCCTTTATCAAATAAACTTCCTGTAAAACAACAAAAAATTTCCCAGCTTTCTTTTTTCTAATCTTGGCTACATTGGTCTTGTTTGTGCAAAAAATCTTCAATTTAATACTAAAATTATCCATTTTATATCTTGTAATGCTCTCTATTCTTTGTTTAGTGTAAATTCTTCTCTTATCTGATATAGTTTCCTTGTAAAGATTTACTTTAAATGTTTTGCTTCAATGTTCATTAGTGAAACTGATATATAGTTATTTTTCTCTGCTTTATCTCTCTATGGTTTTTCTATCAAAACTATCTTACTAAATGAGACCAGTAAGCTACTTCTGTCTCTCTCCTTAAGAATTATTATTTTTGTTATTATTATTATTTTTAACAAAGGTATTAATTTCTCTTCAAATATTTATAAAATTAACTTTTTAAGACATATGGCTTGAGCACCAGCTCTGGAACCAGGAGGATGCAAGTTCAAATCCAGCTTCAAATACTTAGTAGCTGTGTAACTCTGGGTAAGTCAGTTAACCCTGATTGCTGGGGAAAAAAGAGATGTATGGTTCAATTTATCCTATCTATCTCCTGATCTTTTGATCATTCATTTATTTCTTGTTTGATTGCTTTTTCTGATATTCAGTTGCTTTTTCGGTAAGTCTGGGTATACACATGTATATACATATAGTATATACATATGTATATATAAATATGTACACAGCATATACATATATACATATACTATGCATACATAGTATATACATATGTACATATACCTGTGTATATGTTTGTGTATAGTCTTTCCTTTTAAGTTTTCATTTTTTGCTGGCACATTGAGTATGGTTATTTCTGAAAATTCTCTTTATTCCTATTTATTGTGAATTATATTTGATTTTGTTCTCTTTTCTTTGATCAGGACATTTAACAATTAATTAATTTTATTAATCTTTAAAAAATCAATTTTTTTAAAAAAAATTGCCAATTTGTTTTTTAAGTTTCCTCTTTTTTTGGTACTTGAAATGGGGTTGCTGATTTGTTTATTTATTTAAGCTTTTAAAATACATTTCATTCTCATTTTTATTTTTTAATCCATTAAATTAAAACAAAAACAATTGGAGATAAACATTTTTTCCTGCAGACTCATGTAGCTGTATCTTATAGTTTTGATATATTATTTCATTGATATCATTGAGTCAATAATAGACATTTATTAAGTGTTCACTATGTGTCAGTCATTTTCATTATCTTTTGCATAGTTATACATTGATTCTAGAATTAATTCTTTGATGCATTCATTTTTTTAGGATGCTATTACTTGGTCTCAATTGAGATCTATATTGTTTACTCACATTTCTTTTCTATTAATTACTCTTTTTATTGCATACAAAGTAGGGAATAAGTAATTATTTTTATTGTCTGTAAGAAATGTGTCTATTATTTCTGCCTGCTTCCATCTGTTTTAATGCCTTGGTACCTTAGAACATGATTATATTTTTTTGTAAAGGTATTTTGGAATCCTGAGAAATAAATAAATAAATGTGATATATTATTTATAGTACCATAACACACACACACACACACACACACACACACACACACACACATGAAACAAATGATATAGCATCTCAACTTTTAAGAGAAATGCTATTGCAATTACAAAAATACCATGATAGTAACACAATAATAGTAAAAGGCTTTAATAGTCTTCCTCAAACCTGAAATCCAACAGAAAGATAAACAAAAGGAAAATAGAGACTTGAATTGATTGTCATCAAAGTGAGAGTTGAGCCACCTATAGCTACTCCATAATGGGAATGTTAAAGGATGTGCGTGCGTGTGTGTGTGTGTGTGTGTGTGTGTGTGTGTGTAGTTACTTTTGTTGTTTTTGGCCTATTTTTTAATCATTAGTTTTCCTGTTTGTATCTGTTGTCATAACCTATTTTAATTATTCCATTATGAGCATTCATGATTATAGCTTTTTTGAGATGCCAGAAATGTAATAGATTTTATTTTATTTCCTCATCTTAATGTAGCTATATGTTTCAAATGAGTTTCTTGTATGTAGCAAATTTTTGAGTTTTATTAATTCTTCTATTCTTTAAAAAGTGTTGGATATTTAATCTGATCATACTAACCATTACAATTTTAAATTTGTGTCTTCTATTACACCCAAATTTAATGGAAGAAAATGCAGACATACATTTTCTCTTTCTTTTAAATTAACATTTCACCATTCTAGCTGTTTCGTATACATCAATCTTAACCTGATATCCTCCGAGCAAATCACCCTACCTCTCATTACCCTATCCAATGCCAACCTGCTTGAACTCTCTCTGTATCTTTGTTTCTCTGTCTTTGTTTTTGTCTCTCTCTTATACACACACACACACACACACACACACACACACACACACTTTACTCTTACAGCTAAGATGCATACCATATTTAATTCTCCTCATTCCAATATCACTGACCTTCCTGTTGTTCTCATTCCATTCCTTTTTTTTGCTTCTTTCTGTTTTTAGGCTATCTCCTACTATATTCCCAAGAATGCTGATTTTCGTGGGGGAAAGGATAGTGAGCAAGGAGTGTTTTTAAGCTGAATTTAGTTGCCTGATAATGTTATTTGCCCTTTCATTTATCACTTTGCCATTCTGATATCTTGCCACCCTAGCCCTGAATTTAGCAAACCCTGTTAAAACGTCTCAAAGTCATGTTTCCCTTAACTTTCTCCCACCTTCTGTATTGGCAACCAAAAATGGGCTCCTGAGCACTTAGTCAACAAGTGCCCTTGACTAGTTTGGCTTTTTCCCCTGAACTGAATGCTGTTTGTATGTTGGACTGGAGTAAGCTTGTCGGCCCCTTCACCTTGCTTCCCTTGCTTAAGCTGATGGAAAGAACCTGTGCTTTCCCGGTCAACCCCTTCACCTTGCTTAAGCAGATTGAAAGAACCTGTGCTTTCCCCGGCGTACCTTACACCCCCGCAGAAGCTGGATGGTTAAAAGCAGCTCCCGTTGGAGCCAGAGGCTGCTACCGCCACAGCCACAGCCACAGCCACAGCCACAGCCACAGCCACAGCCACAGCCACAGCCACAGCCACAGCCACAGCCACAGCCACAGCCACAGCCACAGCCACAGCTGAAGCAGGAGCTGCCAGTAGCAGAGCTGACCTACGAGAGGAAGCTGAACAAAGACTTCAGGCCAGTGGGTAATCTTTTTACCATAGAGGGGGAAGCATGATTTTGCTTTACGCAATCATGCTTCTCTGTAGCCTCCTGGTTACTCTTTCAAGGCGTACTTATTGGGCCTGGAAGCTTTTGATCAATATATCAAAATGGGGTTGCTGGTTCATGGGTTGGTTACTGTGGAGCCTAAATATATGTTTTGATTCTTCTGCCTTTTACTTTGAGAGTTTCTTATATCCGGCGGTTCCGAACCTTTCAGACATGTTTATGATCCTCTTTGAGATTATAAACTCTGCCCTTCTAATACACCTTCCTGGTTCATAGTGCCCTCACTCACAACTCTCTATTAGAGAGCCTGATTTAACCATAGTTTGTTGCAAGATCCTGGTCAGACCCCTCCTGACTCCATTGGGTTGCTTTTCAGTGTTGAGTAAGCATTCTATTTCCACTGACAAGACCCAAGTTTTACTTTGTGACCTAACTCTGAATGTTCTATCCTTGCTCTCTTACTACCCCAAAAGCAGCGTGAGAAATTGGTAGCCTTTAATCTATCTCTCTTCTTGAGTTATGACCAGTCTCTTTCTGGTCTTCTGCTCCCCCATCCTATCTTCTTGTCTCCCATCCTAAGAAGAGTTTGGCTGTAGTATCTTATCACCTAATAATATTACTTTATTGATGAGTATATAAGATTCCCCACTCCCCAAAATGTGGATTTACTTCTTTCCATTGCTCCTTTTTAGATATTTTTGTTATGTCTTACTCTTTGGATTTCTTTTTTCTTTTTCCCTGATTATTGTCTTTCACTGTATGAGGTTGTTTTAATTTTTCTTTTAAGAAAATAAAACAATAAACAATTGGATTCTCTTGCCTCATATTAATATCCCTGTCTAGCGCTAATCATATGAGTGCATATATTTAATTTATTTTTTAATTCCTTTCTGAAAGTGCTTAATTTTATTCTGTTTGGTCTGGGTACATGTTTAATATCTTCCTTACATTTTTAAGGAAAGGACTAAAATCTTTTATGTCTATTTTCTGGTTCATAAGATACAATATTTTTGAATTACAGCTAATTCTCTTGATTTTCCTTTGTTATAACCATCTAGTAATCTTGTGCTATTCTGATTAATTCTTTTTGGACTATGAAAGTCTTTTCTCTTTGTTTTCTTCATAATTTATTATTTGATACCATAATCCTGAACTTTGACTATCATTATCCTTGAGGTATAAGACTAATGGGTCTTTTCTGCTTTTGTTCTGTGAATTCTCTTGGTCTGTACTTCATGGTTTGCTTCCAATATTTTTTTAGCAATTATACATATGATATTTTGAGAGAAGGTATTCTATTTTGCTTTTCATTATTTTCCTCCCTGGAAAACCTAGAGTCACAGGATGTTAAATCATAAATTTGGAAATGGATATAACCTTGCATGGCAACCAGTCTAACCTTATTTTATAGATGTGGAAACTAGACTCCCAGAAACTTTGAAAGACTTGACTGTGATCATACAGGTTGTAAGTAGCAGAACTAGATTCAAACTTAAGTCCCCTGTCTCAAAAGCCTAGTGTTCTTTTGTTTTAGTGGTGGCAGTGCTATTGAGGTAGCTATTCATGCTGTCTGGGAGGCAATGTCCTTGCCTTGACTACAGAAGGGAGGGTTTCCCTGTTCCTAAGGCATGAGGTTAAGACGACCATTCCTTAACTTCAAATCCTGAATTGCTCATCAGAGTATCAGTATGGCTTCCAACAGTCCTGGTTCCAGCCTTTGTAAGTAATTTATGGATTTAACAAGATGAAGGAGGGCCTCCTGTTGATATCCAAGGTCCCCCACTTGAGTCCTTGCATTTGAGGTCTAAATCATAACTCCATGTTTATCAGGATATTGATGTGGCTCCTTGGCTGAATGATATCTACTCAGAAGAGTGGTTCAATAGCTAAAAAGAGGATTACAGAAGTCCCCACCACTGGGGTACATGGTTCAATGACCTGACTCTTGCCTGCTGCAGAGTGAATATCCTCCATCCATGGAGGTGCAGCACTTTGGGCACTTAGTTATAGTTCTAGTGAGTGGCTCATTGTCTAAAGGAAGATACCTGTGACTTCATCTTGACCTCTTGTCCATCCAGCTGGTTCATTTGGATTCTGGCAAGAAATCTTAAATTTTCTGGGAGTCTAGTTTCCTCATCCATAAAATGAGATTGGGCTAGTTGCCCTGCAATGTCCCATCCATTTCCTAATCTATGACAAGAGTCAAGTCAGGATGCTTTATTAGTGTTTCATTGATACCAGTTCCTGGGGATTTCAGTAAGGTTTACATAGGATTTCTTCTAAAAGTACTCCCACACTTTGGTCATATGGAGGGTAGTGGGGTATTCCTGATCAATTGTAAGCAAGGAGGGGGAATTTCTCCTTGACCTTGACCTTGACATGAGGGTAAGACATTTTCCCCTGAACATCTGATTCAGTATAGGCCTTATCCCCAGATACACAGTGCTGAAGGGTCACCCAATATGCCACCATTACAGCCATTTTGGGAGTGCTAGTTCTGTGCCTGTGGTAGCTATCAGGGGAGGACAAAGCATTTTATTATTATTATTTTTTTTCAAGGCAACTATTAAATTTACACAGCAAATTAAAATACATTATAAGTTAAAGTTATAGTTAGACTCCAAATAATGAGATAAGATTTAGGAGCCTTGAGAAAATTACCCAATTTAAGAAGCATCAAAAGTTCATACAGGAAAAAACCCACAAAACACCTCAAAATTTTTCGCTATATCTTTCCACTGTATTTCACTACAAAATAGTCTTTTGATTACCTCTGCATCCTACCTTCAAATTAAATAATTTTATTTTGTGTCTCTAATTTTGTGTCTTTTGATTTTGTACAACAAATTTCTTTTTAACCCAAATCAGTTGTTCTCCATTTCAGACTCTATAGTGGTAAATAGTTTCTATCTTTTGTTTTAAATCCTCTAGTCACTTGTTAGACTTTGTGATTTACTTCCTAAGAAATCTAATTTCTGTCCCCATTTCTTCGATGTTTTTATTTGTTCTTTTTGCATATACTCATAAGTATGTCTTTTTTTTCTTCCTTAAAATGTAAGCTCCTTCTGGGCAGGAACTGTTTTATGTTTAGCTTTATATTCCCAGTACCTAGTAGAATACCTGGCATGTAGACAGTGATTAATCAATACTGATTGATTAATGGAATGGCTTTTTATTCTTCTTTGCCACTTTGGAGGTTCTTGGAATGTCTCCACTGTAATTTTAGAAAACTTTGTAGAACTTGTTCATATATATTTTCACTTGACTGAGGGGATTTTTGCCTTTTGTTTTTTTGGTTGTAAAGTACTTGGTCAATGAGCTGGTCCTCTCTCTCTCTCTCTCTCTCTCTCTCTCTCTCTCTCTCTCTCTGTGTCTCTGTCTGTCTCTCTCTCTCTCTCTCTCTCTCTCTCTCTGCCTCTTTCTCTCTCTCTCTTTGTTTATTAAATTCACCACTCAGTCTTAACCATTCACCCTGCTAACTTTTCCATGATGTCCTTTCTATAATTGTTCTTCATAACTGTCTGCATTTGTTGTTGAGATCAGTGCATTTGGCTGAGATTTGTAGTCTTCAACGGATGAGGACAACCTTGAGAGGCCACTGTGTTTATACTCAATCTCTCCTTTGTTAAATCCCATTAAAATCCTCCCCCTATCTGCCCACCCTTCTATTGTCCCCCATTTTTTATCTTCTTTCTCATTCTTTCCTGTGGGGTAAGATACCCAATTCAGTGTGTATGTTATTCCCTCCTCAGGTCAAATCTGATGAGAGCAAGATTCACTCATTTCTCCTCCCTCACCTGCCCCCTCTTCCCTTCTTACAGAACTGCTTTTTCTTGCCACTTTTACGCGAGATACTTTACCCCATTCTATCTCTCCCTTTCTCCCTCTCTCATTATATTCCTCTCTCATCCCTTAATTTGATTTTTTTTAGATATCATCCCTTCATATTCAACTCACCATGTGCTCTCTCTCTCTCTCTCTCTCTCTCTCTCTCTCTCTCTCTCTCTCTCTCGTGTGTATTCTCTTCAGCTACCCCAATACTGAGGTCTCATGAATCATACACATTATCTTTCCATGTAGGAATGTAAACAAAACAGTTCAACTTTAGCAAGTCCCTTATGATTTCTCTTTCTTGTTTACCTTTTCATGCTTCCCTTGATTCTTGTGTTTGAAAGTCAAATTTTCCATTCAGCTTTGGTCTTTTTCACTGAGAAAGCTTGATAGTCCTCTATTTTATTGAAGATCAATATTTTGCCTTGGAGCATGATTCTCAGTTTTGCTGGGTAGGTGATTCTTGGTTTTAGTCCTAGCTCCATTGACCTCTGGAATATCATATGCCAAGCCCTTCTATCCCTTAATGTAGAAGATGATAGATCTTGTGTTATTCAGTGGTTTTTTCAATGAGATTTCATATCATCTTCCACTTTTTCATTCCTTTCATTCTGTTTTATAATACCTTCACTTCTCATAAAGTCACTAGCTTCTACTTGCTCCAATCTAATTTTTAAGGTAGTATTTTCTTCAGTGGTCTTTTGGACTTCCTTTTCCATTTGGCTAATTCTGCTTTTCAAGGCATTCTTCTCCTCATTGGCTTTTTGGAGCTCTTTTGCCATTTGAGTCAGTCTATTTTTAAGGTGTTGTTTTCTTCAGTATTTTTTGGGGTCTCCTTTACCAAGTCATTGACTTGTTTTTCATGGTTTTTCTGGCATCACTCTCATTTCTCTTCCCAATTTTTCCTCTACTTCTCTAACTTGCTTTTCCAAATCCTTTTTGAGCTCTTCCATGGCCTGAAACCAGTTCATGTTTTTCTTGGAGGCTTTTGATGTAGGCTCTTTGACTTTGTTGACTTCTTTCATTTGTATGGTTTGGTCTTCTTTGTCACCAGAGAAAGATTCCAAAGTCTGAGACTGAATCTGAGTCTGTTTTCACTGCCTGGCCATGTTCCCAGCCAACTACTTGACCCTTAAGTTTTTCCTCAGGTTATGACTGCTTGTAGACTACAGAGTACTTTGTTCCAAGCTTGAGGAGATGCACTGTTCTTTTCAGAGCTATTTCTACACAGGAAGCTCTGCCACACCAGTGCTCCTCCTCCCCCAAGAACCACCAACCCAGACCTGACTCAGATTTTAAGGAGGCTCTGAACTCCAGCTCTGATCCACCACTTAATTCCTCCCACCAGGTGGGCCTGGGGCTGGAAGCAACTGCAGCTGTAGTTCTGTAGCTGCACCACCTCCACTGCCTCTATGGCGGTGGCCAGAACTGCGAGCTCCTTCCACTCTGTCCCCTGCACCTTTTCCCACTAACCTTCTCTGTTGTCTTTGGTGTTTGTGGGTTGAGAAGTCTGGTAACTGCCACAACTCACTGATTCAGGGTGCTAGGGCCTGTTCCACCCAGCTCCCAATCTGGTTGGTCCGAGCGCAGCCCACACTGGGCTCTGTTCTGCTCCCAGCTCCATGCAATAGTCCTTACCCAGTGACCATCCAGGCTGTCCTGGGCTGGAACCCTGCTTCCCTCTGCTTTTTTGTGGGTTTTGCAATTCTAGAATTTGTTCAGAGACATTTTTTATAGGTTTTTGGAGGGACCTGGGGAGGAGCTCATGCAAGTCCTGGCTTTCTAGCCACCATCTTGGCTCTGCCCCCAGTATTTTTTTTTTTTACCTAGGCAATAGTATGATTTCATGACATGACATTTTATATATTGTATTTGAGGACTTTCTTTCCATGCCCTAACATTTCACTTCTTTGGCTAAAAATAGAACTATCTAACTAAGAGCAATACAAAATAAATTGAACAAATATAGTGGTTCTTTTGTTGATGTGTTCTTTCACATTTATCTACATGGCTTTTAGTTAACTATCTAGCTTTTGAAAAATGTAATTGGTTTTTTCCATGTATATTTCTGGCATTCTAGCTACTGGAATCAATCCAACATCAATAAGAATTCACTCTCGGGAATCAGCACAATATTAATGTAAAGCTGTGTTCTAATATGGCTCTTGCTTCCTATTAACAATATTTTATACTATTGGCTAGAAATTGAGTCATCTAGCAATTAAATATAAAACAAAAAGGATTGGAGAAAATGAGCAGGAGTTCTGATACTGTGTTCCATTCTGTTATATCAATGACTTCTAATTAGCTATTTGTTTCTGATTATTATTACTGACTTTCTCCCATGAAATTTCTAGTGGTCTAGCTCTTTATATTAAGTCAACATTTTTAGGAGGTCTATAGTGTGTTTTAAAGTAATGTCATTGTTTGATTTCATTGTATGTAAAGATTTGATTTTGAGGTCCAGTATTTTACTCCCTTAGCTAGAAATAAGTACATCTTCTTTTTAGAAAAACATAAAATAAATTGGACCAAGATAGTTCTTTTGACAATGTATTGTTAAAGTTTGAAATGTCGCTTAGGTTGCACATCTATTTTATGTGCCATCTCAATGCAGGAAATAAGATACTTTCACCAATACCTCTTCCCTGCCTGTTCCTGTAGAGTGTCACAAGTTCTATATATAAGGCCTTCCTATTATCATGGTCAAAAATACTATTTTTCAAAGATGTACACCTCCAATCCTTTCCATAAGCACAGCCCTCTTCCAATATTGACCATGTGGAATATCCTCTTCCCTATGATTCATAACTCTAGACAGTGTCTCCATGTCACCCAGTAGACATTAGAAATAATGACCTACTAGGGTATTTATGCAAGGATTTGAAAATGACAAATCATTTTCCTTTAAAAAGCCCCATTAAGCAGATAGGGTAGCATTATCTGCTACCTACCTCCACCCTACCCCCATTTTTTAAATCAACATTTGTGGTTCAGAGAGTTTCAGAGGATTATTCCAGGCCACACAGCCTGTAAATGATAGACCAAGAACTCAAATTCAGGTCTTCTGTGAGGCAAGTTGGACATAATTTTGTTCATTTTACAGATAAAAAACTGAAGTCCAGCGATGTCACATTATTTGCTCTAGGTCATAGGGCTACTCCTAGGGAAGCTAGGTGGAATGGTGGATAAAACACCAGACCTGGAGTCAGGAACACTCCTCTTCCTTGGTTCAAATCTGACTTCAGACGCTTAGTACCTGTGTGACCCTGGGCAAGTCATTTAACTCTGCATGCCTCAATTTTCTCATCCATAAAATGAATTGGATAAAGAAATGTCAAACTACTCCAATATGTTCGCCTAGAAAATCCCAAATGAGGTCATGAAGAGTCAGACACAATTGAAATGACTCAAGAACAACAAAAGTTATAAAGAGTTTCTTGGGGCCCTGAAGAAATTAAGTGAATTACCCTGTATCACAAAGCCTATACATATCAGAGGCAGAATTTGAACTCAGCCTCACTATAAAATGAAATGAAAAATCCTTGGATAAAAGTAACCAGTTCTTCTTCTTCGTGCTAGAAATTGACTATTTATGGTACTAAGGAAAGATGGTAGAAGTAGTTTCTGTTTACAGGAATGATCATATTGAAATCATATAATATAATTTGTTCCCATGGCTTACCAACGTCACCTTGGCCCTTACCTCTGACCCCATGGGCCAATCTGCAGAAAGCAGCATCCTAGGGGGCTCTGTCCTCAGCCTCGGTGGATTCCATGTTTTTATCAGTGACATATAAAGACACTGATGGCAATCTTGTCAAATTCTCAGAAGGCATGAAACTGTGAGGGACAGCTAATAGGTTACACGACAGAATTGGAATAGAAAAAAAATGACAGGCAACAACAATTGTCCCAGTCAAATGAAGTAAGTTTTAATAGAATAAATGGAGCATCCCGCATGTAGGTGTTTTTTAATCAACTACACAAGTCCTGGACGGGGAGTTGTGCCCAGGCAGAAGCTAATGTGAAAAATAGTGGGGTTTTTAGTGTCTTGTAAGCACAACATGAGCATGATATATCAGACCAAAATTCAAACCAGACTGCAATGGAAGAATCATATTGTCCGGAACAAGTGGTCTCTGGTCAGACACCATCTGGAAAATTATGTTTTGTTTCTGATGCCCCACGTTAGGAGGGAAGTTAACAAGCTGGAGAACACCCAGAGAAGAACAACGTTGAGAGGGCTCACAACAGTGTCGCGTGAGCATGGCTGCAAGGCCGTCGAGATGCTTAGCTTGGAAAATAGAAGAATCAGCAGAAGGATGAAGGCTTTTCTCCATTCTTTGAAGTTATTTCATGGAAAAAGGACTGGCCTAATCCTGGCCAATGGACCCAGAGGACAGAGTTAGGGCCAATAGGGGAAAATTATCGGAAGGTGGATTTTGTACATAGAGTTTAGATTTAGAACAAGGAGGGAATTTAGAGATCACTACCCTAGTTCAATCCTTTCACTTAAAATTGAGGAAACTGAGGATTAGAGAAGTCAAATGATGATTACAATGACGACGACGATGATGATGATGGTTATGATGACGATGATGCTTCAAGATTTGCAAAGCATTTTGTAGATATTATCTCGTTTTATCCTGGAAACAACCATGGGAAATAGAAGCTGTAATTAATCCCCTTTTATTGATGATAAAAGCAAGGCAGACAGATATTGAATGACTTGCCAAGGATCACATAGCTTGGAAAGGTCTGAGGATAGATTTGAACAAAGATTTCATTATTCTAGGTCCGGTTTTTATTTTCTAAGGTACCTAGCTGCCATTATTATTATTATCATTATTATTAATAGTATCGATATAATGCTTTAAAATTTATGAAACACTTTGCATGTGTTATTTAATTTGCTCCTCACAATAGCTCTGCGAGACAGGTGATTTACCCAAGCTGGCACCAAATCCAGTGTTCTTGAAACAAAAGCATGCCAACTTGTATAATATTTTTGCAGAATAAATGGCTTAGTGGATTCAGTACCCTACACAATTAACCACGGGGCCTCTCTATATCAGACAGTGCCTGACTCTCTCTCTCTCTCTCTCTCTCTCACTCTCTCTCACTCTCTCTCACTGTCTCTGTCTCTCTCTCTCTCTCTCTCTCTCTCTCTCTCTCTCTCTCTCTCTCTCTCTCTCTCTCTCTGGAGGACAGAATGACTCATGATCTAGAGGAAGGGATGTAGAGGAGTAAGTCAGACTGAGAAATAGCTCTCCTTTGAGGACCAGGGATTATTTTGGTGTTGGTCTTAGTTCCATGGATACAGGTTAGAACTTAGTAATAGCTAGTATTTGTTACAAGCATTTTGTTTTTCTTTTTTTTTCCCCAGTAGAAGAGAAAAAAAATGCTTGCTAATGGAAAAAAATAATTAAAAATAATAATAGCTAGCATTTATATTCATACAGTCTTTTTAAAGTTTACAAAGTACCCCAGAACCACCTGTGAGGGAAGAGCTATTATCATCACCATTTTACAGATCAGGAAACTAAGTCAGAGATGAAACAACTTGCCCAGGGACATGCTAGCAAATGTCTGAGGCAGGTTTGGGAACTTGGGCCTTCCTGACTCCAGGTCTAAACCTCTATACACTGTAATCATCTTCTATTTTCATCTTTATATATTAAATTTTGAGAGTCACTGTAGCATGGCCAGCCTGGTGAAGAACCTTTGTCACTGTGTTTTGGGTTGATGTTTGGGGAAGAGAATTATCTTTATTTAGTCACCAGGCCCAAATCGTAAACTTTTCCAGTTTGGTGGCACTCTGCTGGTTTACTTTTAGAAGTGGTACCACACTCAGTGTCATGATTGGTGTATGGTTGAAGGGTAGTTTGGAGAAAAAATAAACTCTGAAAATAGCATTTAGCAATCAACCTGCCCCCAACACAGCTGCTCGTTGCCCTTTCCCTCATATTTTTTTTCTTTTTGAGCCTAGGTCTCTCCATCCAGCCTAGACTGAAAGTGTAGTGGACACTCAGGGGTTTGATCCCAATAAGCATGGGAACTTTAATCTCCATTTTTCTGAACTAGGTTATTACTTCCCTCCTTAGACAGTCTGGTAGCCCCCTCTGCTCCTGGGGACTCACCATATTGGTACCAGACAGTACAGATACCTAATAGTTTCCAGTCCTACTTGTTGAGGACTCCCAAACTCAAGTAATCTACCAGTCGCCAACTCCCCAGCATCAGGGACTACAGGTGCTGTGGTTAGCCTTCATGGGGTCCCTTACCTGGGGTAATGGGGTCATGCTAGGTCCTGATGAGGAGTGCCTGAATTAGAATGTGTATCTCTAATGACATTAGGAATTGAATTAAATCCTGGGAATAAGAACTCCTAAGATTTGGAGGGAGGGCGGGAAGAGGGCAATGGTGAAAATCAGGGAGTAGGGGTAAAATAGTCTGTCCCAGACCGCTCCATATGTATAATGGATATCTTAAAAATGGAGTGAGCTGTCTTGAAGGGTAGCCAGTTCCTTGTCACTATCAGGATTTATATTGATGGAGGAGAACTATTTGTCATAGATACCATAGAGGGAATTCACGCTTCCTGTAAGCATTAGACCTCTAACATCACTTTCAATTTTTATTTTCCAGCTATAAGTTGGATCTCCTGGATCCAACAAATTCATTGCAGTTAAAAAAGGCAAAATTTTTAACACTTTAGAAATAGTATTCAATCACCTGATTTTCTTTTTTTTCTATTATTAAGAAGGATTAAGGAGGTGATTTGAAAGGGTATTACCTTTTCTGCCCTTGTATTTATTTTTCTGTGGAGATTTAGAGTTATCTACCTAGCCTGACTCTTTGTCTTATGGCTTTCAGGATGAACCTAGAGAATCATAGAATCTCACAGTTAGACTAGACCTCAAAGGTCCTCTAGTCTAATCTGAAACTAAATAAAAATTACCTTAAAAATAAAGGCTCTCAAGGACCCCTGTGGGTCCCTGAGACAAGTTCAGGGAGTCTACAAGATCAAAATTATTTTCATAATAATAGTAAGATATTTCAATTCTTAAAAATCAGGCAAGTGGTACAGTGGATGGAGCACAGGGCCTGGATTGAGGAAGACCTGAGTTCAAATTTGACCTTAGACATTTAGTAGCTGTGTGGTCCCAGACAAGTCCTTTAACACTGTTTGCCTCAGTTTCCTCATCTGCAAAATGAGCTGGAAAAGGATGTGGCAAACCACGCCAGGATCTTTGCTAAGAAAATCTCAAGTAGGGGTCACAAAGAGTTGGACATAACTGGACAATAGCTGGTCAATTGCTGTTGTAATGGATATTATTAGATACAATCCCCATGGACAAAAACTCTTGAGGGGGGAGAGATATTTCAATAATTTTTAATAGTGTAAAGGGGTTCTGGTACCAAAAAGTTTGAGAACTACTTCTCTAAAACATCTGCTATAAGTAGTCAACCAACCTCTGCTTAAGGATCTCCACTGAAGGGGAACCTATTACTTTCTGAAGCAGATTCCACATTTGAACAACTCTGCCTGTTAACATTTTTTTTCCCCTTCCATGGAGCATATTTCTTCCTCTTGGCAACTTCAACCTATTAATGCTAATTCTTCTCTCTGGGCTTAAACAGAGCTAGTCTAATCTCTTGTTTGTATGAGTGCTTTTCCTATACATGATAAAGTGCCCAGAGCTTGGTACAGTGCTGGACAGTAAGAGCTAAATAAATGCTTGTTGATTTGACTTAATGAAGCATTTATTAAGCTCTCCCCCTCCCTCCATTCCAGCCTTGTTTTCTTCAGGTTAAACAGTCTCAGTTCTTTCACTTACTCCTCACATGGAATGGTCTCCAGTTTTCTTACCATCTCTTGTACCTAAAATAGAACTATCTTTTTTTCAGGATTTTTCATATTTCATTATTTAACATTTTAGTTTTCAACATTGATTTCCACAAGATTTTAGGGTTACAATTTTTCTCCCCATTTCTACCCTCCCCCCACTCCAAGATGGCATACATTCTGATTGCCCCGTTCCCCAGTCAGCCTTCCCTTCTGTCACCAACTCCACCAACCCCATCCCCTTTCCCCTTACTTTCTTGCAGGGCAGGATGGATTTCTGTGTCCCATTCCTTATGCATCTTATTTCCCATTACATGAAAAAGCAACTTTTTTTTGAGCATCTGCTTTGAAAACTGAGTTCCAAATTCTCTCCCCTCTTCCCTTCCCACCCACCCTCCCTAAGAAGGCAAGCGATTCAACATAGGCCACACATGCATCATTATGCAAAACACTTCCACAATAATCATGCTGTGAAAGACTAACTACATTGCCCTCCATCTTATACTGTCCCCCTTTATTCAATTTCCTCCCTTGACCCTGTCCCTTTTCAAAAGTGTTAGCTTTTGATTACCTCCTCCCCCTATCTGCCCTCCCTTCTATCATTCCCCCTCTCTTATCCCCTTCCCCCTACTTTCCTGTGGGGTAAGATACCCAATTGAGTGTGTATGTTATTTCCTCCTCAAGTCAAATCCAAAGTGAGCAAGATTCACTTATTCCACTTCACCTGGCCCCTCTTCCCTTCCAACAGACCTGCTTTTTCTTGCCACTTTTATCTGAGATAATTTACTCCATTCTATCTCTCCCTTTCTCCTTCTCTCAGTGTAGTCCTCTCTCACCCCTTAATTTTATTTTTTTTTAAGATAACATCCCTTTATATTCAGCTCATCCTGTGCCCTCTGTCTACACACACACACACACACACACACACACACACACACACACACACACATATGTATGCATATGTATATTCCCTTCAACTACCCTAACACTGAGAAAAGTCTCATGAATTACACACATCACCTTTCCGTGTAGGAATGCAAACAAATAGTTCAACTTTAGTAAGTCCCTTATGATTTCTCTTTCTTGTTTACCTTTTCATGCTTCTCTTGATTCTTGCATTTGAAAGTCAAGTTTTCTATTCAGCTCTGGTCTTTTCATTAAGAAAAACTTGAAAGTCCTCTATTTTATTGAATTCCATATTTTGCCTTGGAACATTATACTCAGTTTTGCTGGGTGGGTGATTCTTGATTTTAATCCCAGCTCCTTTGGCCTCCAGAATATCACATTCCAAGCCCTTTGATCCCTTAACATAGAAGCTGCTAGATCTTGTGTTATACTGACTATGTTTCCACAACACTCAAATTGTTTCTTTCTGGCTGCTTGCAGTATTTTCTCTTTGATCTGGGAGCTCTGAAATTTTGAGACAGTATTCCTAGGAGTTTTCTTTTTGGGATCTTTTTCAGGAGATGATTGGTGGATTCTTTCAATTTCTATTTTACCCTCTAGTTCTAGAATATCAGGGCAGTTATTTTCCTTGATAATTACTGGAAAGACAATGTCTAGGCTCTTTTTTTCTGAGCTCTTTTTTTGATCATGGCTTTCAGGTAGTCCAATAATTTTAAAGTTATCTCTCCTGGATCTATTCTCCAGGTCAGTGGTTTTTCCAATTAGATATTTCACATTGTCTTCCATTTTTTCATTCCTTTGGTTCTGTTTTATAATACCTTGATTTCTCATAAAGTCACTAGCTTCCACTTGCTCCAATCTAATTTTTAAGGTGGTATTTTCTTCAGTAGTCTTTTGGACCCCCTTTTCCATTTGGCTAAGTCTGCTTTTCAAGGCATTCTTCTCATTGGCTTTTTTGGAGCTCTTTTGACTTTTGGGTTAGCCTATTTTTATTTTCTTCAGTATTTTTGGGGTCTGCTTTAGCAAGTCATTGACTTGTTCTTCATGGTTTTCTTGCATCACTCTTCCCAATTATTTCTCTTCCCAATTTTTCCTCTATTTCTCTTACTTGCTTTTCCAAATCCTTTTTGAGCTCTTCCATGGCCTGAGACCAATTCATATTTTTCTTTGAGGCCTTTGATGTAGGCTCTTTTTTGACTTCTTCTGGCTGTGTGTTTTGATCTTCTTTGTCACCAAAAAATGCTTCTATAGTCTGAGTCCATTTTCACTGCCTGTTCATGTTCCCAGCCAACTACTTAATCCTTGAGTATTTTGTCAGGGTATAACTTCTTGTAGAGTAGAGAGTGCTTTGTCCCAAGCTTTAGGGGCTGTGCTGATGTTTTCAAAGCTACTTCTACTTCACCAGCACCACAAGCTTTGCCACGGCAGCGCTCCTCACTCAAGAACCACCAACCAGGACTGCAATCCAGATCCAAGCAGGGCAAAGCAAAAGAGCCTGCCTCTGCACCAGCAAAGTGTTCCTTGCTCTCCTGCTCTGATCCATCACTTGATTCTTCTCACCGTTTCAGCCAGGGACTGCAGAAGCAGCTGACACTAGAGCTCTGGAAGCAGCCGCAGGAGTTTCCTGCTGCCACTATTGCTGGGACTTCCACCTCCCCCAGGCCTGGTGCCAGATTGCTCTCACCCAGATCCACAGTTTTCTCTCTAACCTGTTCTGTGGTCTTTGGCGTTTGTGGGTTAAGAAGTCTGTTAACTGCCACAGCTCAATGATTTATGGCTCTCAGGCCTACTCTGCCCCACTCTCCATCTGATTGGCTTCAGCATGGCCCATGCTGGGCAGTGCTCCACTCCCAGCAAGGTGAGAAATACCCTTTCCATTGACCATCTAGGCTGTCCTAGGCTGGAGATTTGCTTCCCTCTGCTATTTTGTGCGTTCTGCAGCTCTAGAATTTGCTCAGAGCCACTTTGTACAGGTGTTTGGAGGGATTTGGGGGAGAGCTTTAGCAAGTCCCTGCTTTCCAGCTGCCATCTTGGCTCCACCCCCTAATAGAGCCATCTTTAGCTTTTCATTGTACACCTTAATGCAATTGAGGGTTGCATTGAACATGCATAGAGCTTCCTTGCCTGTTTACAGCTGACCATGTGTGTGGGTGCTTTGTGATGAAGCAATTCCCTTATTGGCTTTTGATGAGGAAGAAAAAATGGATCAGCAGACCTTTAAAAAGGAAGTGAGTGCCCTTGGCTTTTTTTTCTTCTTTAGTCTCTAATGGTGATGTTATTCTTGGGCTTCCCTTTGGTGATAGGGCTGGGGAAGATGGTTTCCCACCCTACTCTCTTTGCTGAAGCAGCCCAGTTAATTCTGAGATTAGATCTCAGAGTTCTACTTGACTCCTTTTTCCCCCTTTCTGAGTCGAGTTAATTGAACATTGACCTTGAGAATGGCAGGTCTGTGCTTAGAAGTTACCTTATAAATTTGAAAGTTCTGGAGGGTTTGAATACCTTGGTTATAGCTGACTGGATGCAGAGGGAGTTTCTACATTAGAGAAAAAGGCCACCAACAAGAGAAGGAGCCCAGGCATTTCCCTGGAAGGCCAATAGACATGGACTTTGAGGAGATAGTATAAAGCCACAGTGAAATATAGCAATACTTATTCATATCAGTCATGCAAATTGCTTCATATTCTAATGAGATTAAAATCTCAAATCCCTGGAAGAGTATATGTAACAGTAGTTAGAACTAACATTCTGAATTCTGTTTTAAATCTTTCAAGTATGTGTGTGTGTGTGTGTGTGTGTGTGTGTGTATGTGTTGCGAATATTTTGCAACTAGGATTTCTTTTTTGTGAAAGCAAAAAATACTTTTCCCATACCTGATTCACATTGTATTGAATAGCTCTCTACTCTCCTTTTTAAGGAGAGGTTAGATATGACCTGAAACTTAATTTTAAGTAAATCTTCCTTGGAGGTACCAGTGTTGGAACACAATGAGCCAGAAAGTATAAGAAAAATAACACAAACCCTCTGATCCCAGTCTAGATCATATGAATAGGTCCACAGCAGATGTACCCTCTAGTGGTGTGTCCTGGTGCCTTGGGATCAGTGTACTTCCTAAATCTTATACCAAAATGCTGTGCCCAAAGTAGAACACAGTGCTCTAGTTGTAATCTGCCCAGGGCAGAGTACATTGAGATTATCACCTACCTCATTCTTGATACTCTACAAGCTGCATTACCTTTCTTGGTTGTCATTTTGCACTCTTGACTACCTGTATTGAGCTAAAACCTTCAGATTACTTGTCTATTCATATCACCCCATCTTCTTTTTGAAGTTGATTTTTTAAACACAGATGCAGATTTTACATTTATTCCTATTAAGTTTCCTCTTAGTGCTGTTGAGGTTGTTATCAGGTTGAGATCTTTCTAGATACAAGTTCTGTCATCCAATGTGTTAATTATCCCTCCCAGATCGTTGTGACTTGAAAATTTAATAAGCTTCCATTCTATGCCTTTAACCAAGGAATTTATTGGTATTTTTAAAACAGCCAAGTGCCAACCTCAGACTCCAAGAGTTCTCCAATGGAGACCTCCTATGTAAGTTCTAACTGACCCATTATTGAATATTCTTTGGGTCCCGTCACACAATTTGTTCTTAGTCTGCCTGACGATGAACTTACCTACTTCTCCTGTCTGCAAGAATAACATGTAAAATTTTGCCAAACACCTTGCTGAAATCAAGACCTGCTTTGTCTTTTGTATTTCCCTCAACTGCTAGGGAAATATGTTTACTAAAGTAAGAAAATGAAATTAGCCTGTCATTGCCTGCTTTTGATGAAGCCAGGTAGGTTCTTAGGTTGATAAAGTATCCCTCGCATGTGTTCTCAATTTTTTTCCAAGAACAGAAGCCAATTCTACCTGTCTGTATGGTTTGAAGGTCCCACCCTAGTCTTTTCTTTAAAAATCAGAACTTTGTTTAATTGAACTAATTTGCTCACCAGACTTTGCCACCAAGTCCAAAATACTCTTCTTAGAAGGCTCAATATTTTTAGACATGTCTCTTCTTTGACTTTTGAAGCAGGGTTTTTGCAGGACTGGAACAATTGGCAGCCCGTTCTAAAAGCCCAGCTCTGAGATATTCCTCTGAGGCATTCCTAGCAAATTGGGGAAAAAAAAGCACGGAAGATTTCTCATTCCTTCCTCTGCTTTAGACAAGCTCTCATGTGCAAGAGCTTTATCATGCACCCCTGAGCATGGCAAAAGGGAGAACAGCTGGCTAATTAGCTGCCATGAATCATCACGGGTCCTAAAGCGAATTCGAAACCAAGCAGTTATGCAAAGAGGCTGCCACCATTGATCAGGGTGTGGTACACAGGTGGGGAAGCAAATACAATGATTGAGAAACATCCTAGTTTACTGACATGGGATACATAATTCTACCTTTCTTGAGAAGATCTCAAATATTTTCTCTGTCCCTGTACAGTGTAATGGAAAGAATATTCTCAGCCATTCTATAAAACGGTTTGCACCAATGGGAGAAAAGTGATCCAACTGGTAAATCTTTGCTCTGGTGACTTACTAATGGCCTTATCAAGGAGGTCACTGAAAAAAAAAAAAACGTCCTCTATAGACCAAAATATTTTGAACATAAGCTTTTTGTATGATAGCAAAGAAATGGAAACACAGCAGAGAGTGGGCCGGTGATTTTTAAAAAGAATCTATCTATGATTTCATTGGGATAAGAAACTCCTATATCAAATAACAAAAGGAGTGAAAGAAACTCCATCAATGGAGCTTATTACCTGCTCTACAAATTATAATTTGGTGCCTGCCTAGAGCACCGAATAGGTGAAGTGATTTAAAGTATGTGACAGAGAGAAAACTTGAACCCACTTCCTTACATTGAGGTCAGTTCTCTATCAACAACATCATGCTAGCAAGGTATTTTAGTGGTATTTTTAAATCAATAAAAGTTCATTTTCTTTCCATTCTTTCCATTTGTATTTCTAGTGCCTAGAACAGTGCCTGGCACCTAGTAAGCATTTAATAAATTCTTGGTTATTAATTGATTAAAAAAACAAAATTGTTGTTATCCTATTAAGTGCATATATATTTAGTATTAGTAAACTCTTTGTTCATTTGATTATGATGTGGTTGCCATGCTCATGTCTTCTAATAACATGTAATGTGACATGGACTTTATCTAAAATTATGATGGCAGCTTCTAGTCTTTGGAGTCAACCAATATATGTTTGTAGTTGTTGTTCCCTTGTGTCTGACTTTGTGACCCCATTTGGGGTTTTCTTGGCAAAGATACTGGAGTGGTTTCTCCACCTCATTTTACAGATGAGGAAATTGAAGCCAACGGGGTTAAGTGCCTTGCCCAGGATCACACAGCTAGTAGGTATCTGAATCTAGATTTGAACTCACAAAGAAGAGTCTTCCTGACTTTCGGCCCAACACTCCACTGTGCCAGCTAGCTGCCCTAATATATAGTTGTAGTCAACTA
This sequence comes from Trichosurus vulpecula, assembly GCF_011100635.1. Taxonomy (NCBI): domain Eukaryota; kingdom Metazoa; phylum Chordata; class Mammalia; order Diprotodontia; family Phalangeridae; genus Trichosurus; species Trichosurus vulpecula. The sequence continues at coordinate 52,882,340 of NC_050578.1, forward strand.
ATATATTTGGGGCAGTTAGGTGGTGCAGTGGATAGTGCTGGGCCTGGAGTCAGAAGGACCTGACTTCTAATCAGACATCTGTGACCCTAGGCAAGTCACTTAACCCGGTTTGCCTCAGTTTCCTCATTTGTAAAATGAACTGCAGAAGGAAATGGCAAACCACTTTTCTTTGCCAAGGAAATCCCAAATGGGGACTCAAAGAGCCAGACACAGCTGAAAAAATGACTAAACAACAACAAAGATACAAGGGGGTTCTGATGAGGGGCAAAACCTAGTGTCTTGGAAACAGAATAAAAGCATGAAATTAAGTCTGAGGGCATTATCTATGTTCTCTATATTCTAAAGAGCTTGATGCCTGAGAAAAAGAATCTTTTTATGGAGAGCAAAGCCTATTCTAGCCAAGATTTTGAAAGAAATAGAAGGGTCCCTTCTTAAGGAAAGAAAAGTTGGGAATATTTTTTCTCTTTTTTTTCTAAAAAGATTTTCTAATTTGTCCATCCCTCTAGGTGGATGGTTGAATGTGCTAAGGAGTTATGCATGCTAAAAAGATTAGAGCAGAAAAGAAAACATTTGCACTTAAAAAAAACCCACAATTTTCTTATAAAACAACAACAACAACAACGCTGTTTTCTAGGTCAGAAATCCAGCTGAAACCACCAGAGGGTGGAAGAAGAAAGAAGACACCCAACTATACACCTAGTGGATCTGCATCTGGCAGCAAAAAGTAGCAATCACAGGGCCAACATCATGCAGCAGTTCTGGGAGTTTAGCAGGCAATGAGGACCCGATGGTAGAATGACTTTGGCCAACTGGAGACTGTGTGTCCAGTGGGGGCTATGAGCCTGGCTGAAGTGAACCCCCCATAACCCAGTAAGATGATGTCACCAGAACACCAGAGTCCAAATGGTTCAACAGGCCATGTTCCCTCACCCCTAGTGATTGCACCTTAAGGACCATGTAGACTTTCTAGCTGACTTGCGGCTGAAATCTCCTATGTACACTATCCTTCTTTACTAGAATATTAGCTCTTTGAAAGCAAGGATTGTTCTGCTTTTCTATTTCTATCTCCAGTGTTTAGAACAGTGCTTTCCAGAGTAAGTTTGCAAAAATGTTTTTTCATTCATTATTTCATTTATTCGTTTGCTTTGAAATAAATGGATCTTCAGGTGACTAGTAAAGATAAAAACACCGGCAGGGGCTTGTGGTTCTGAGATGTGCACCCACAGGATATCTTTAATCAGGGGTAGCTTTGTCTCAAGGACTCACATTTGAGTTATATAGTATTTCTGATTGAGAATCTATAAAGACAGAGGTATTTTCATTCAAGCCAATTAATTCTAAAAAGTTTTTTTTAACTACTCCCATGCCTCTACTCCTTCATTCTGATGTGGTGGTGGTATAGTTTCTTGAAAGTTATGCAAAGATGGAGGGGCTTTGAGTATGAACCAAGTGACTAGTGATTTTTTTTTAAATTGTCTGAGGACTAGCTTAATTAAGGGCTATTGAGTTCCACCTACAGAAGATCAACTACCCATGAATGGATATTTTTTTCTCTACCATAACTCACAAAGGTTGACAACTAAGTTGTAGACATGAGTCGTTGGAAGGAGTTTCCAAAACAAAAGAATTATGGATCCTTGAATAAGCAGATATTGTGTTCCTACTATGTGCAAAATATAGTACTGAGTACCACAAAGAATAAAAATGTGTCTTAATATGCTAAAAAATCTAGTCTTTTTTTTTTCCTTTTTGGAGAAAGGAGACCTGCGATTTTATAAGTATAGAGAGCTCTGATGAGTAACTTTATTCCAACTATGCAGGTTAAAAACTGTAACTTGTAGACATATTCTTAGATAAGTACCAGGGTCACTGAGGTAAATGTCCAGCTTTGTTTATGCAGTTAGCGTGGATCAGGTAAAAACTTGAACTTAGGCCTTCTTGATTTCAAGGCTAGCCCTCTATCGGATTTTCTACAGGGTGTCCCTAAAGTGCGGACACATAGGCAAAAACGCATATTTTGAAATATTTGGAATATTAACAGACTTTAGACCCCTTGACTTCTTTTTCTGGGCTATGCTAAAGGAGAAGGCATACTCAATGAAAATCACAGATGCAACGCATTTGATTGAATGCATAAAGAATGAATGTGCTAAAATTGAAAGCAATGTGGAATTGATGCATCGAGTACACGTGAATCTTGCAAAGTGCATCAACCTTTGTATCACAAATGATGGAAATCATATCGAAAATGTTATTTGTTAATATTCCAATTAAATAAAATGTTGTTGAAAATTTCATTCATTTTATTTCTTGAAAATATGCATTTTTGCCTATGTGTCCAGACCTTAGGAACACCCTGCAGAGGCAAAGTAGATAGTGTAGTGGATAGAGCGCTGGTCCTGGAGTCAGAAAGACTTTATTTCAAACCCTACCTGTGTGACCCTGAGGAAGTCATTCAACCTCTATCTGCTTCAGTGTTTTAATCTTTACAATGGGAACAATGATAGTACCTATTTTACAGGGTGGTTGTAAATATCAAAAGAGGTAATATTTTTAAAGTGCTTCACAAACCTTAAAGTATCATATAAATGCTAGCTGCTATGCTATCATTCTGCATAACAGTTTGCATAATAGAAAATATTGAATTTTATAATAGATGAAGTCAGAATAGAGAACCCTAACAATAACAAAATAATATGAACCTCTCAGGTTGGTAGATTTTTGGGGGGGAACTAGGGCTGTGTTCTCTTTGATTTAGGAGCACTCCAAATGAAGAACACTCTCCTGGTGTAGAGGGTACAAGTGTATGGGTTTGATAGTGATTCTGGTCCCCTCTGGGCCTCAACAAGTAGAACTTATTTGATTACACTGAAATCAGTCACGGCACACATAATGCTGCCTTCCATTTTGTGTTTCTAGTAGCAGTTGAGCAGGTACTGAAATTTCAGCATGCTATGACATTTTCTTAAAATAAAAAAGGACAAATTAATGTGAGTTCAGAGGGAAACTACAAAAAGGAAAAAGGTAGGAATAGTGAGATGTAAGACAAAAGGTTAGAAGAACTGGGAATTTTAAGTCTAGAGAAAAGAAGGCTAAGGGGAGATGTGATAACTTCCTACAAATATGTTAAGAGATGTAACAAAGAGAACAGGGACCAATTTTCATTAGTCAATGAGAGAAGAGCAGGAAGTAATGGGCTCACTTAAACTACATTGGGGAAAATTTTTGGTTAAGTATAAGGAAAATTGTATGACTCCGAGAACAATTTAGCAATGGTGTAAATTGTCAGGGGAAATCAGGAAATCACCTTTGCTGATGCTACTCAGGGTAGCACTTGACATCCATCCAACAGAGATAAATTAGGAATAATAAAGTCAATTCTGCCATGGTGCTAGGAGGTGGAATAGACAATTCAAGAGAGACTATCACTTGACTTTCCTACCCTGTACCACAATAGATTTAGTAACGAATATTGGATTTTAAAATATTCAGAGGTAAAATTGGGGACATAAGTAACACAAAAATAACATAAGCTTGAAATGTTATGGCATTTGCCTTTTATTTTCCTTATGTCCTAATTCATTTAGAAAGTCACTAACTGACAAGTGAGTTGTTAAATTGTCTAGTAGGGCAGTTTGGGTAATACATCTGGTTCTAGGGAAACAAAACAAAACAAAACTACTTGGCTTCATAATTAAGAATAAATAGAAAGTGTTAAACCTCCTTTCTACACCTAGCCCTGGCATTAAAAGGACAAAGGAGCATTAAACAACCAAGTTTAAGACAGATATGCATTTATATGCATTATTAGAAATAAATTCAATGTGCACAAATGCAGATGTTTGGGATTTCTAAATTAGGGAACACATTTGGTTGACTTTGCTTTTCAGAGTTTTTGGGAGTCTCAGCTGAGTTTTTCAGGCATCATGAGACATCCTACTGTGTCTCTCTGTGTCTATTTTTTTCCATTTTTCTGTAGAGTAGGGCCTGGGTAAGGACCGGATAATTTCATTCACATAGGGAATTTCCTGGAAGAGGAAACTCCCTGTGCCAAAACAGGGTGTCACCTTCTCTGAACCTGAGAGTTTTACAGAGTTACCTAAAACAATGAGAGATTAAATGACTTTCGCAAGATCACACAGATCTTTCTGGCTTTGAAGCCAGCTCCCTTCCAATTACTCCAGGTTGTCTCTTATCTGACCTATGCAATAACAAACACATTTTGAATCTTTGTTCCTGTGTTTCCTCACTACAATCTAGACCAGCTTTTTTTCATTACCAAAAATGAGAAATTCCTAAAACTTCACAAAATTAGAGTCTCAGAATTCTTTCCTGCTTCCATTTCTGTATCTCCCATTCATTTTTTTTTAATGCTTTGTAGCAAGGCTTTCAATCCCATCATGCAAATAAAATTTTTCTTCGGAAGATTACAACAAATCTTTTAATGGGTAAATGCAATGCTCATTCTTCATCCTATTGAACTTTTTTTCCTTCAGTTTTTTGGGCGCTGTTGCATACTCTCTCCTGGATATTCTCCCTCCATTGAATTTTGTGCTGCTATCTTCTCATTGTCCTTCCTACTTAAACACTGTCAGTCTTGTATGCTGGTTTATAATCTAACTCCAGGATTCTATTGCTGGTCATCAGTATCCTCTTGAGGTTTTGTCCTGGTCTACTTTATCTTCTCTCAGTTGTTCCATAACTATATCCAAATCAAAATTCAAAAATAGAGTTCATTATCTTTTCTCCTAAACCTGCCCTTTCCTTAAGCTTCCCATTTTCTATTGATGAGATGACATGTCCAGCCACTTAGATTTTCAACCTCAGGGTAATTAAAAACAATAACAAACAAAAGACAAAAACAAAAGAAAAAAAACCCTTTCCCTCTTCTTTACTTTCCAGACTAAATGAATCCATGACCAAAATATATGTCTTATTCTATATATTTAATCTGTTATCTTTGGAAGTAGGTCACATTCTTCAAAACTGCTTCTCTGGAATCACGGTTGGTTATTTGCATTAATGAAAGTTCCTAAGTCTTTCAAATTTGTTCATTTTTACAATGTTGTTTTCTTTTCTTTTCTTTTTTTTTTTTTGAGGCAGGAAGACAGGGCCATTGGGGTTAAGTGACTTGCCCAAGGTCACACAGCTAGTAAGCATATTAAGTGTCTGAGGCCAGATTTGAACTCAGGTCCTCCTGACTCCAGGGCCGGTGTTCTACTCACTGGGCCACCTAGCTGCCCCTACAATGTTGTTTTCAATGTAGAAATTGTTCTAATAGTGCCCACTTCTCCTTGCCTTAATTCATCCAAGTTTTCCCCAGTTTATCTGACAGCATCCCTTTTGTCATTTCTTACAGAATAATAGTATTTCATTACATTCATTTACCACAATTTATTCAACTATTCTTTAATTGTTGGGAACCTCCTTAGCTTATGAATATATACCACCATCTTCTCTATAGCCCTCCCTAGTAAGCTATCCTTTGTAACAAATATTTCAGTAGAAAGAAAAGAAAAATAAGTTGTTTGTTGTTTTTGGTTTTGTTTTGTTTTACAAGTTTCTGCTATTCCTTTCCCACCTACTTCTGGCTTCAAGTTCAAGTCTAATTTCTCTTCCATATGATAGTTCTGCACATACTTGAAGACAGCGATCATCCCTCCCCCTAAGTCTTCTCTGCTTTGGGTGGAACGTTTTCAGTGTCTTCACCCATTCTTTTTATGGTGTGGCCTCCAGGTCTTTCATTTTCCTGGGTGATTTCTTTTCTCATTAGTCTTCCCACATTTGGCAGAGCTGTCCTTAGCAGCAAGCAATACAAGGAAAATGAAGCAGGAGTTTAGCATCCAGAAAGAGCAACCAGTGGATGATATTCCAGAAGATCAGCTGATAGATACCCAACAGGAAAGAAATTGAATGACAGGCAATGTCAGACAGGGTTTAGGCAGGCAGGGAATCATAGGGGCAATTCAAAGGCCTTCATCACGAAGACTGAATTTGGTCACTGGAACTAGGGCAGAAGGTTAAAGCAAGACTAAATGCCAGAAACACTTCAAGGTGCAGAACTCTTGAACTCATTTCAAAACTTCCATTCTTCTCTGGTAATGATATGCTTTCTTGAAGCATACCTAAGTAGCAAAGTGTATAAGGCACAGGTTTTGGAATCTGGAAGATCTGAGTTCAAATCCAGCCTCAGACTCTTGCTAGCTATGTGACCGTGACCTAGTCTCTTAATCTATGTCTTCCTCAGTTTCCTCATCTGTAATATGGACATAATAAAGCACCTGCCTCCTAGGGTTGTTGTGAGGATCAAATGAGATAATATTTGTAAAGCATTCTGCAAATCTTAAGGCACAATAGAAATGTTAGCTTAGAAATCATTGAAGTCTATATTCCCCTCAGTGATCCAAATTACAAACCAACCAGGCTAAAACATCCTATGTTCCTCTTATCCATGTTCTCCCACAAACTATAACGTACTCAAGGACCGTCCTATAGATCTTTTGGAATTGAATTGATATAATGCAGCACATGAGGTGGCCATCAGTCACCTCTCACTCTACTTACTTTGCTGGCCCGTCATTTTTATCATCATTTGAATGGCTTCACCTATGCAAATCCTCACTCCTAATAATACAGCCTGTTCACACCTACCGTATACCTCTCCATTTTGATTCTTCAGAGACTCTGGAATTAAGTGGATCACAGCCATACATCATGTTATATGTCGGTCCACCCTCCCCAAATGTTCTCCAGTTCTGGACTCACATGGCCTGAATTTATTTAATCCTGGGGCTTGGGGTTAGCGTGGGGGCAGACCACATACAAAAGAGCTGTTCTTTTTCTCATCTATCTGGATAATTATGTAATGATTGAAGTAGAAATTCCTGGAAACATCTTAAAATACAGCTTAAGTGTAGTTGATACAGAAGATGTCCCCAAAATATATTTAAAAGGCAGCCCTCTGAAAAGCCCTCAATGTGCAGTATGGGTATGAAACAGAGGGCAGCGGTCTATTTATCCCACCAGAGAAAATGCCTGAAACACAAAAGACTCATAGATGTACATTCCAAAGTACAGAAACAAAAAACAATAACCTATCAGATGCATAGTCTCCCAGAAGGTAAAGGTTCTTTATAGGATTACAAGAAAATACATTTCACTTTCATCTCAGACCTGCATTGTCTTATTAGTGCATAAGGTCCCAGATCTTCCGGCATGAATTGGGTTCTCGTAGTCATTTAGTGGCATTCTCCTCCTTACTCCTCTGAGAACTGTGCTGTTACGGCAATCACTGCCCCTAGACAGCTGGAACAGACTCGGGGACCCAGGAAATCTTGAAACTTAGAGGCAATGTGGTAAACAGGAGAAGGCACTCACTAGGGAGGGTAAGGAATACACATTTATAAAGCATCTAGTTTGTGCCAGGCATTGTGTCAAATGCTTTACAATTATTATCTCATTTGATCCACACAACCATCTCATTATCCCCATTTTATAGCTGAGGAAACCAAGGCAGACACAGGTTAAATGACTTGTCCAGAATCATATGGCTAATAAGTGTCTGAGGCCAGATTTGAACTCAGGTCTTTCTGCCTCCAGGCCTGGCTCCCTATTCACTGTGTCACCTAGCTTCAAGCTATTGTGGAGTCAAAGATCCTGAGTTCAAACATGTTTCCCTTGCAACTTTGAGCCTCGGTCTATATCTGCAATTTCATAATATATAGGGAGCTGCCAGTTGAAGAAACTCCATTTGCCAATGCAGGTCTATGACTGGTCTGCAACTTAGCACCTTAAAGAGATTGGCATTGAGAGGGCACTGAGAGGTTCAGTGACATATTCATTCACACAGATCATCAGAGGCAGGACTTAAAAAGGTCTTCCTTAATCCAAGAGTGGCTTCCTGTCTATTTTACACGCTGCCTTTCTACTCTCTCTCTACTTTGTACGTATTTGTTTTTAATTTTCTATATACATATTGTTCCTCCCCCACAACGCCCCCTCAAATGGAACCTTCTTGAGGTCAGGGACTGTTTCTTTATTTTATAATCTCAAGTGTCTTACAGAGTCTGGGACACATAGTACTAGATACTTAGGAAATGTTTATTGAATGAATGAATAGATGAATGAGAAATTATTGATTTTTTTGGTTTTCTTTTAATTTTTAAAAATAAGACAGTACAATATTTTTCTTTTTTCAGTTTAATTGATTTTTAACACAAATACATGACAAAATTTTGTTTATTTATTATGTTTATGTTTGTTCTATTTACATGATACTATAGTTTTGTGAGAGGTCTCTTTTAACAAAATAAAATGATTATGTCAAATTAGTAAAACAGTGACTGTCTAAAGGTTCATGCAGCATTTCACATCTATAGAACTCCTGTACCTCTCTATTAAAATAAACAACACAGAAATTTATTTATTTTCTTTCCTTTGCATTACTATCTTAGTAAAGAAGAGAAGAGAGAATGAAGGAAGCGAATTTCTTATGACTTGGGTAACTTCTTTTAAATACATATATTTCCATGCTTGCCATATATCTTTGCTTGGTTAGATAATGTGTTTACAGGCTGAACCAAATCTCCTCCTTGTGATGATAGATTTAAATTGGTTCATTGTTCTTAGAAAATGATCATTGTTTATATATCTGCACACTTTTTCTCACTCTTATAATTGAGTATTATTCTTGATCTTTGCTCTAAGAACTAAGGGGTCCAACTAAACATGGGCATCTCATTTGGAAATAATTTTTTTTATCTTTTAAAAAATCTTTTTGTGTTGGTAAGCAAAATGGTCTCTTAGCACTCAGTTCAACCAAGTGCTCTTGAAGAGTTTGGCTTTTGTTTCCTTTGATTAATTCAGTGTATTTCATTGAGTCTTAGTAGGTGCTAAGACCCAGGCCCAAACCCCTATTAGGTGCTAAGCCTATGTGGATGTGAAGCTCCCAGGGTACTAAGAGGAGGTGCTAATTCAAGAGCCAATCATAGCATCCTAAGTTCTGGTCATTCTGATGATGGTTGATGACATCTGAAATGGTATAAGAAGAGAAGACAGAGCCATTTGCCCAGGGCTCTCACTCTTGGTGGCATGGAGACTCTGGGCAGCTGTAGTTAAGATCCCTCCAGCTCATAAACCCAGATGCTGGGACTTTGTTAAACTCTGGTAACTATGTATTGGGATTTGAATCCGACAAGGTCTGTCTGTTGATGTTTATAATTTGTCTGTATTTGCTCCGAAGTTCAGGGTGCTGGCCTTTCCCTCTGAACTAAGTGAATGGTATTTGTATGCCGAATTAAAATAAGCTTGTCAACCCCTTAACGCTGCTTTCCTTAGTGAAGCAGATCAAAAGAACCTGGGCTTTTGAAGTGTGCTGGTAGCATACTTGTTGGGCTTGTGTTGGTCTTTCACCCCCTCAACAGCTGCTAGCCAGATTGTTGAAACACTTTTAAAATATAATTCATTTGTGTGTGTGTGTGTGTGTGTGTGTGTGTATGAAGGGGGAGAGGGAGGAAAGGAGGAGACAGGAAAAGGGAGAGGGAGAAAAACAGAAGGGCAGGGAAGAGGGAGAAAGAGGGAGGGAGAGAAAGGGAGAAGGGAGAGAAATATAGATTATTTTTTGGTGCTTAATAGGGCCAAGGCTCATGACTCTTTGTTTTTTTCTTCCCTACCCCCATCCCACCCTAGAGATGGCTACCATTAAACACAAATACATATATATATATATATATATATATATATATATATATATATATATATATGTATGTAATATATGTATATATATAATTATTTTATGCATGCTTCAATTTAACAGTTCTTTCTCTGGTTGCGGATGGTGTCTTTCTTCATATGTCCTTTGTATTTAATATGGTGTTTATAATAGACAAAATAACTTATTCACTCCAAGTTGTTCTTAAAACAATATTGCTTTTACTGTATACAATGTTCTCTTGACTCTGTTCATTCTGCTCTTCATTATTTCATGCAAGCATGACTCCCTTTTGTAAGAAGATATTTATGATATGTAAGTATGGACCGTCTGTGTAATCTACCAGCCTTTGGCATGTTATGTTTCTTATGGTTAAACTCATTAAAAAGCCTTTTATCTTTTGTCGTCTTTTGCTATACCTACCTTTGCATTGCTATTGTTGAATGGTGATGTATATTTGATTTAATTTGGAGAGCTTTGTCACCTCTTCATCCATTTTCTCTCTATCTTTGTCGTCACTGACAGATGTTGGCACATCAATTGCCATTCCTTGCACAGTAATAATTCTGAAAATGCAAATCATAAGAACTTTATTCTACAATGACCAAATGTCCCATAAAATCATATTTTTTGTTGTATCTGCATGCAGGAAAAATACCAACCCTGCCAATTCATTTATTCAGCTCCCCAGGGAAAACCTATCAAACATCCTCCAAAGTTAGCTAAACCTTCTTTTTTGTCTTCTCATCTCATCTTATAGTGAGAAGGTCAAGAATGATGTGATTCCATTCATCCAATGGAATGTCTACTTAAAGATCAATAGATAAGAATCTCACATCTTGGGTAGCAATCGCTAACTGTAGTAATGTAGGCTGCTCCAGAGAAAGCAGGCATTGTGTTTGATGGGACAATTCCCAGTCTTTCCGGCACAGAAAAAACTTGTCAGGGTTTGGGCCTCGCTGGTGGGACCTTTGAAAATGTCCATGAACTGGGACTTTTCAAACTCACTCTGCACAAAGATTCAGGCTAGCAAGGAGGGGTTAAGCTGCCCCAGGGTCAGAGGACCGGTTAAGTCTTTATGTTTAAAAAACATTGGGAGAACTTAAAAATCTCCTCTTTTTGGCCCAATTAAACAGACATTGCCATTTTTTCACTTAAATCTTTAAGCAAACCTAAAAATAACCTATAATGCATAGTAGTGATAACTTGTGATCCATTTTGAGCATTGCTATTAATATTTAATGAGGATATTATTACTTTTGAAAATGTGATTTTTTAAAAGTTTTAGTATATTTGCAAGGGCAATTTTATTAAATGCTGATGCTAAAGTTTGTTTTAGGGAAACATCTCTGATTTTACAATTGAGGTTGACCAGGAAAATTAGACACACAAATATTTGACTTACAGAAATAATGTTAACACTGATTTGTTAATATTGACGTTGATTTTGTTAAGTGGGGTGCTTATATATCTTTGTGATTTGAAACCACCTTTTGATCTTCTGAGATCTGGATGAGACCATTCAGATAGATGACAATTCCACTGTCTCTTTCCACCATCACACATGAAACCCAGTAGGCTGAGGGCAGTACATAGTTATACTAGGAAATCTGCCTTTCATAAGTAAATTTTATCCAGATATGCTAGCTTCATTAAGGAAACGTTCAAGCACCGAGTGTTAGTCCAAGCCACATCATACGTGGATCATTGCAAAAGTCTCCTAATTTGTCTTCAGCCTCTTCCTCCTTCAATCCATCCTCTACATACTGATATTTCTAAAATGCAGCTCAGATCATTTCATTTCTTTGTTCAAGAAGATTCAATAGCAATTAATTGCCCTTAAGGTAAAATACATTTAAAGTCCATCTCAATCTGGCTCCAAACTGTTTTTTACAGACTAAGTAGGCATTATTCCCTTTTTATGCACTCTACATTCTAACCAAATAGGCCTTTTTAATGTTCTTTTTATCCAGTGTTCTATCTTCCTACCACCTGTGCCTTTCCACACGCTGTCCCCTATGCCTGCATGCTTTCCTTCCTGACCTCTCCCTCTTGGAAACTTCAAGGCCCAAATCAAGAACCTTCTCATTCCAGAGACTTTTTTCTGATCTCCCTGGTTCATAATGTCTTCCACCACCTCTGTGTATCCATTTCACGTATAACCTTTATGCGCTTATTTGTGAGCATGCCTTTGAGAGCTGGCACCATGGGACCATAGATTTAAGACCAAAAGAATCCCTGGAAACCATGGAATCCAACCCCTTCTTTTCACAGATGATGAAACTGAGGTACACAGAGGTTAAATGACTCACCCATAGTCACACAGCTTGTAAGTGTCTGAAATGGTTACTGAACCAAAATTTTCCTGACTCCAAGTCCGGTGTCCTATCCACTATACCTTGCAGTTTCAAAGAAAAGATTTTTGCCTGACTAGGGACATGAAATCTAGAAGTTCAGATTAAAAGTCTGATGCTCTATTGGCCAAACTATCTGGTCATTTGTATTTGTATCTCAATTGTCCAGCACAGAGTCTGGCACATAGTAGGAATTTAATAACTGCTTGCTGATTGATTTGATAGAAAATTGGAGAATCCCAGATTTTCAGGTTTTCACCCCCCCACTTAACAATATTTCATTTTTTTCCAATTATATGTAAAGATAGCTTTGAAGATTCACTTTTATAAGATTTTGATTTCCAATTTTTTCCTCTCTCCTTCCCATCCCTCCCTGAGGACATGAAATCTGATATTGGCTATACATGTACAATCATAATAAACATATTTCCACATTAGCCATATTGTGAAAGAAGAATCAGAACAAAAGAGAAAAAACACAAGAAAGGAAAAAAAAAGAGAAAATAGTATGCTTCGATCTGCATTCAAATTCCATAGTTCTTTCTCTGGATGGGGTTAATCAGAGATTCTCAGAGTTGGAAGGGGCCTCAGAAATGACCTATTAGAATAGAGTTTCATACGGGAACAGGAGTGGGCACTGCAGCCTAGGTCAAGTTCAAATCCTATCTCTGACAATGACTACACATGTGACCTTGGGCAAGTGACTTATTCCTCCCTATGCCCCAATTTCCTCAAGCTCAGGTAAGCATGTGGCCCTTGCTTGAGGGCACTACACTACCTTCCACCTGGTGCCTTAAAGAAGTGACTGCCAATATTTGCAAGAGGCCTGTCACTAGAATTGATTTCCTGATATTATAATTAAAGGCAAAAATCTATTCCCGATGCAATGTCTGTCTCTAATGACTTCATCTGCCAGCATTTTGTCTGGTATCTCTATTTTGTGCTCAAACCCTCTATGTCAAATGAAAACGAGGAAAAACAACCATTATTGATTTTATATCACACAATTTTGAGATCTTAAAGCATGTCTGAAGTTTGGATACTTGTCCACATTTAAAAAAAGCAAGCATCTAAATAGAAGGATAGCTTCAGCCTTTGCTTAAAAGCCCATTACTCATGAGACACTGCTGCATAATAATAAAACCCTGGCCTCCAGTTAGATGGTACTTGTTGGCAAGTACTTTCAAGTGTCTCTGTAATGGAGTCAAGGGGCTGGCTTTCCCTGTGTGAAGGCTTGTGGTGCCATGCCCCCTTTTCTCACTCTTCCCAGTTTTGGCTGATTCTGCTCCATTAAATCATTATAAATGCCATCATTGACAACAGAGTCATGCATTGTAGAAAATTGTACAAAATCTTGTATCAGAATCCTGGTACTAGGCCCTTTCAGTGTTTTGAACCTGTAATGGCTTACATCTTCTCCTTTGCTATAACACCCCAGCTCAGCTAACCACAGACTAGGAGAGAAGTGGTACCCTGAACTGAAATTTACCTCAGATGTTCTGACACATGTTGTCCCTTACCCCCATTCTTTCAGCCTCCACATCAGCCAGCAGCAGTGAATCAAAGATGCATCTGGGGCCATCACCAGTCACCTTGACTTTTGTCCTGCCACTGGGCTTCGATGACTCAGGAAGAGATACCAAGCCTGGCGACTTTGTGCAACTCAATCTCAGATGAATTCAATTCACTTTCAAGTCAAGACTTCACCCTGTGATGTCATTGGTCCTCTTCAAAAATGAAGGACAAATAACATATAAACAATTCTCTCATTGTTACCACTCAGGCATTTTTCTCTAAAAATCTTTTTTCTTTAATATTTAAAATTCTTTTCCCCACAGATATCAATCCTTTGATCACCCCCTCTCAGATTCTGGGCATTTCCCTTACCCATACTATGAGGTTAATGAGGAATAAGATCTTCCCCACCCATCAATAGACCAGTTAAGGAAAGCTTGCTTGCTTGTAGGAAGGCTTGCACACCTTTTGTTAATAAGCTAATTAGGCAATGATTCTGGTTGTGATGTTTTCTGGCTCTGAGCCTATTAGCTGAAAGAATATATATTGTGAGAGGTGAGCTTTTGCTTTGGGGGCTCGCTTATGAGAAAGATGTTGTGATTCCCTGGCTGAGACTCTGAGTGGTCATATGTTCAGAGCTCCCTGACTTCTCAGACGTTAAGACTCTCTCAATTCAGTGGTGGATGTAAAGCTTTGATTCAGGCAGTAGAGCCCTGTCTGTTGGTCTTTATTTCTCTTCTCTGTATTTCCTATGTTTGTATTTTATGTGATTAAAAAAGAAAGATTGTTGACCCCGGAAACAGCTATCCTTCCTTAGTAAAGCAGATACAAGAACCTGCACTAGCAGCCATCTTGGGTATGTCAGTGTGGTTGCCATTACACATACCTGCCTCTGACACTTACCGCTTGTGTGATTTTGAGGAAATCACTAAACTCTGCTGTTTAGTGTTCTTTGTAAAATGAGATGGTTAGACTAGAAGATTTCTAAACTCTCTTCCGGTTCTGGACTATGATGCTATAATTATCTCTTGAAATCTAGGTGGAGTAAACAGATAAAGATTAGGTGATCATAGATTGAGAGCTGGAAGGCACTTCAGCAGCCATCTTGTCCAAAGCACTCATTTTACAAATGAGGAAGTGGAGACCTAGGGAGGGAAAATGATTTGCCTAAGGTGACAGGAAGTTTCAGAAGCATAATTTGATATCAAGATCTTTGAATCTAGAGCCAATGTTCCTTCCACCATACACACTGTCTCCATAAGGGAGAGAAATATCTTCACCTTGCTGTGCTATGGAGTCCAATTGTTTTTCTTTTAATGTTATTTTTTGATCTTTGTGGATAACTGGATGGCTGTCACCTTTCATTCTCATCTTTTCATTTTCTGCCATTTTCATATCATTCCTTATGCCTGAGATGACCTTCTTCCTCAATTCTCTGTAATGTTAATGGGATATGAAGATCTTCTTTGCCCATTACTAGGCCTCATGTGAAGACCATTGGGGGAGGAGCTTGCTTGGGGGAGGCTTGCTTGCAGGAAGGCTTTCATACCTTTTGGTACTAAGCTAATTAGGCACTGAGTCACGAGGGTTGTGATGCCTTTTGGCTCTGAGCCTATTAGTTGAAAGAGCATATATTCTGAGGTTGGCATTTTGCTTGGGGGGGTTCGCTTATGAGAAGGTTCTTTTGATTCCCTGGTCGAGACTCTGAGTAGCCATATGTTCAGAACTCCCCACCTGCTCAAATGTAAAGGCTCTCTCGATCCAGTGGTGTATGTAAAATGTATAGCAATATTGTTTTGGTTCAGGCAGTGAAGAGCCCTTTCTTCTGGTCTTTGTGCTAATTTCTCTGTTTGTATTTTCTCTGCCTGTTCTTCCTGTGAACTAGTGAATGTAATTAAAAGTAGGATTGTTAACCCCTTTTTGAACAGTCTTTACTAGAAAAGCAGATCCAAGAACCTGTGCTAGCAGGCCGTCCTAGGTATGCTAGGGTGTCGCCATATACTCTAATAACTAGAATGTAAGTTCTCTGAGGTCAGGGACTGGTTTGTTTTTGTATTTTATGCTTAGCGTGTAGCCCAGACACTTAATAAATATTTATTAAATTAAATTAAATTGAAAACTCTCTCATCCTTCAAGGTTTAACTCAGGTAAGACTTTCTACATGAAATGTTATATGATCCATCCATCTGTAAGTCATTTCTTCCTCTTGAAATTGGTCATAGCATTTTTTTCTGGACTTCTTCTTTTCCTTCATATAGTTCTCTTATAGTTTATTCATGAACATGTTTCTCTCAAACCAGCCTCATTAGATTGTTAGCTTGTTGAAAATAGCTTCCATTTCGTATCTATCCTTTTAGCTCCAATTCCTGTCATAGTATTGTGCGCTTAGTAGGTTGTTGAAAAAAAGGTTTTAAAATGAATTGAATTGAATAGAAATGTTATGTCATCTAGAAAATCATAGCTGATTTTTTTTAACCTGGGTAAGTAGCACAAAGGTACCCTGAGTGAAGTGGGAGACATGGAACACAACCCGGTGTCAGGGAGATTGAATAGAGAACTCATAATATGAAAGGCTCCTGAAGGCTGCTGCATGGCGGGTGCTCTTTATGGGGAGGGAAACAAGGTATGGTGGAAGAGGAACTCCCCCATTTGATACCTCTTATCTTCCTATGCCAACTAATCTTGCTGAGTACTAAACTCTCTTGTTTTGACACTGCTGAAGGACTGCAAGTACCATCAATATCTCTAAACTTGGCACTCTAGGGCTGAGTCTTGATCATCAGCCTTTGTTGTGGATTTGATAAGGGGGTGTTGTGGTAGACAGATCTGCTATCATTCTTGCCCAGCTTATGTGAGTAATGATTAAAGCTTCAAGGAAAAAAAAAGCATGCATTCTGCTATTCAAGGAAATAAGGTGCTTTTTCACTGTAAAAATCTATATGGTACCAGTTACAAAATACAATGAAGGATTTTTAAGTTTAAGAATTCTCTAGAATTAAGAGATTGAATGGGTAAATATCATCATCTGTTTCATTAGTTCATTTCATAGCCCTCCTGTCCCTTTAACCTTTTCTTCAACTTGTTTGTCTCTTCCCCAGTGAGTTTTATCACCCCAAGTCTGTACTTGGATACCAAGCACATTCATCCCATCCAGATGCCTTCCTGATAGGTTTGTAGCAGAAATAATCAAGGAACCTTCAGACACCTCCAATAGGACTAGGCACGAGCTATGGATCCTTGTTGATGGACAAGCTCTTTCTTCCTATGACACAGGATACTCTTAAATGGACCCAGCAAGAGGGGGCTTAAAAAAGGCAGTTAGATAGGCAATAGATAAAATGCTGGGCCTGGAATCAGGAAGACCTGAGTTTAAATCTGACCACTGACCCTTACTAGCTGTGTGACACTAGGTACACAGTTTCCTCAGGTGTGAATACCTGCCAAGGTTATTGAGAGGATGAAATGCGATAATATTTCTAAAGCTCTTGGTTTAGGGACTTGCATATAGTAGGCCCTATATAAATGCTTATTTCCTTCCTCCCTTACCTTCCCAGGTTGTTGGGAGGGTGAAATGAGTTTATATATGTGGTCAATAAATCTCAAATCATGCCCATCAGATGAGTTACCCACCACCACTAATTGTTAATCGACTCATCTTCCCCTGACCTCTACTGTATGATTTGTCCCCTTACAGAATCTGTGCATCCAAGTGGTCATTCCTCTTACAGAGGGAGAATTCTTTCCTCTTGTGGAAGGTACTCAGTTATTTCTTCCTTTTACCTTTTTTTCTCTGCAAAACATTCTTCTAACTGCCAAGCTCATCTTCATATATTATCTGAATTCAGAAGTGAAATACTTCAAACTTGTGGCTGCCTCTGGAAGACATGTTGTGGATTGTAAAGGCCTGGTTTCAGAATTTTCCCCAAAAATATGTAAAATGAGGCTGATGGTAACATATGGCCCAATTTCTTTTTTTCCCCTTCTCTCCAGTTTACTAAAATAAATTTACTTCGAATTTCCATATCCTTGTCTGCATTTCAGTATTTTAAGATATATTTATAAGGCCTGTACTGTCTATCTTCCCCCCACCCCCCAACTCCCCGCCGCCCCTCAAGATTATGAAACAACTTTTCAGTCTGTTTAGGAAACAGCAAGAACTTTTGTAATCTGGGGAATCTGGCATTTCCTGAGGAATGTAGAAAAGTATTTGATAACAGCAGCAGAAGAAAGGGAGGGAAGCCCTTATAAATGCAGAATCATTTATAAGCATAATGCTGGCTGTGTCGAGCGGATGGTAACACACCTGCCAACATTTGAAAATGATAAATTTCCCACCTATAAAAGCTCTAAGTAAAAATTCTACAGGGCATTTGTGCGATTTTCCTTTGGAGGGCCTTTTGGCAATGGCTGCTGCATTTCTTAAGAATCTAAGAAGCACATAAACAAATAAAAAGTGTAGGAGAAATGGGGGGGGGTTGACACAGACCTTTGAATCTACTAAAATAATAATAATGGTTTTCTTTTTATCCAAGGACATCTTAGCCAGGCAGGTTTTTATAAGCAGAAATACTGAGTCAGCAGAACCAGCTGCAAATATTTCTGAGAACAGGATGTAGAAGGCCCTTGGGACAGCTCCCCTATTGCCCTGTAAGACTCCCTTGCTTAACAAGGGAGTCTGATAAAAAAGGCTCTCTTTTCCCATCTGTGTTGCTTAAAAGCAGGGCTTGCAGGACCAAAGTAAGCCCATATTTATATCATGCTTTAAGGTACTCAGAGTATTTGAAGAAAATGAGAATCAGTGAGATAATTTGACTTATCCGTAGTCAGACGATTTAGTAATTGGGATGCTTTACTTATATTTTAGACCAGATCTGCTATCCACCTAGATATTTTCATTCTCAAAGTGACTGATGGAGGCTAGGAGGGCTAGAAAGACAGCAGTATGGGATCATGGAGCAAGAAGGCTTGTTCTTCCAGCCTACTGTTTGGCTTTGGATTTTATGTAGAACTGGTTTTGCTGGTTTTTTTTTATTTGGATATTGAGTATTGTGTTATTCCATGCTCTCATGGATAGTTCAAACTGTATTTAAAGAAAACCTAGCCTCATACAAATATGTAGTCTGAAAAGAGCAGAGTGTTTTAATAGGCAAATAACAGCTTCATATTATTAAGAAAATAGTGTTGACCTTGCAGACCCCCTGAAATATACCTGGCAACCTCTAGGAGTCCTCTGATCTCACTTTAAGTAATCCTAGAAAGAAGGTCATTTCCTCCTTGTATTAAGCCTGTCATCACAGACACCAAACCAGCAACAAATGATGCATTCAGCTGGGAGCTAAGAGAGGGCATATTATACACATTTGAGGAAAGGAAGCTTTGGGGAAAGTGACCTCCTCAGGATTGAAAAAAGCCTCTAAGGTTCCTTCCAAATCTAGTTCTATGCTTGTATATAGCATGCTTTGTATGTATTTGTTTGTACATTGTCTATCCCATTAGATTTCTAAGTTCCTTGAAGGCAGAAACTATCTTTTGACTTTTTGCATCCCCAGTGCTTAGCACAGTGCCTGGCACATTGTAGGCACTCAATAAATGTTTATCGATATTTATTTTTATTTTTTATAGTATATTTTATACATATTATATATTTTAATTTTTATATTTATTTTATTTATTGATATTTACTAGCTCATGTATGTACATATTGTCTCTCTTGATAAACTATATGTTCCTTGAGAATGGCAACTGTCTTTTTTGTCTTTGTACATACAGTGTATATCCAGATATTTAATAAATGTTTGTTTATCTTTCAGGGGAAAGTGTGTTGGATTTAGAATAAGACCTAGGTTCCATGCCATTTCTGTCATTTACTAGTTGTGTGACCTTAGGTAAGTCACTTAACTTCAGTTTCCTCAGCTGCACAATGAAGGATTGAACTTGTTGATCTCTAAGGTCCCTTTTTACTCTAAATCTATGATTCTGTGATTGATTGAGAGGTCCCTGGTGATCTTTAAGATTTATACAAAGTTTAAGAAAATTGCTTCTACCCCCCACTGCCTGAATGTGCTATTACTAACATTTAAACATGATCAGGGAGATGGTGGAATTTAGAAAACAAATATGTGTGGAATGTTCTTTTTGGGAAAGTAGAATAATGTGTGGTAGCATCGAATAGCATTTCCTCTTACGTTGAAATGGGAGACAATGTAGAATGCTTTCCATGATGATCAGGAAAATGTGCTTCACCCTCCTACTCCATCCCTACTCATATGGATGTGTCTCTTCAATGGGCAAGGAACACGAGTAGTTAGAATGGGATAAGAAGGTAGAAACATTATGACATAGAAAGAAAAACAGAAGGAGGCCAGCAGGTATTTTGAAAGTGGAAAAAAAAAAACCTTCATCATTTGCATATTATATTTAGAGAGATGAAGTTGTACACCAAGAAAGACACATTTAAGAGGAGACACAGAGAAGAGATACTGCTGTTCATAACACTTAGTTGGGGAAAGAGGTCTTTTCAAATGTATAATTAAGCTCACACTGCTGAAAAAGATACAAACTCTAAGTGAGGCTGTCTGATTGTGTGAAATGGTACTTGATTGTGAACGATGGAGTAGCTATACACGATTGTGGAAATAGAAATGGGGATGTCTGATTTTGAGAGATTGGTATTTCCTGAATTTTGAGCCTACCACTCTAATCTGAAAAAAAGAATCTTTCACGATACCTCATTCTGCATCCAACTTTTTATCCCCAAATACTCAGCTGAATTCAGAATTATATTTCCCTTTCAGGTGGGATGATGGGAAATGATTAGCCTACTGGGAAGATGCTTCTTTTCCTGCATATTTGGAACAGAACACAATGTCAGAGTAGTGTAGAGAGGAAAGAGAGTTAGAGTTTGGGATTTACTAGCTTCTGCAAACCTTCTTGGCAGGTTTTTCTCACCTTCCAACCTCAGGGGAGAAACTCAGTCATCTTGTGAAATGTTGAAAGAAACTCACAAGACAAATTCATTAGCATTATCACCAGCATGTACTATCCTCAATACCCTTAAAGGAATCATATAGGTAGAGGAGCCCTGTTAGTATATTTTTTCTTTCTACCTCATTAAAAAAATCCATACAAGCCCACTTTAGTAATCTTTGCTTTAAACACAGGAACTGGGCCAGTCATCCCCCCACCCCCAAGAAGGAGATAGGAATCATTATGGGTTTTGAGGACTCTCTGCCTGCCACCAAGAGTTGGAATTTGGCATCACCCAGTCCTGCCATCGCCAAGGAATTAAAGGATTTTCTATTTCAATAAGCTTGCTACACTCTGAGATGCTGGTCTAACAGGAATGCGGGTGTGCTCACAGTCAATAGCACCCAGGACTGATGGGAAATGAGACATGTCAGAGGATTCTCTTGAAAATTGCTGCTGCCTCCGTGTTTCTCCGGGAAAGTAAATAACAAATATATTGACACACATCCCCCTTAGAAGTACAGGGCCCTGTTGATCAATGCTCTGTAGCTTCAGACAGCTGCCTGGCTAACTCTGGAGCTGCTGGTGACAATTTGTGAAGCTGCTGTACCATACGCAATGATGTCCTCAGTTTGATTTTCCCAAGGCAAAACCCAGTTCTCCCAGGGTGAAGACTTTTGGCACTCTCTTAACCTGAAACTAAAATGATGTGCCGTTTGAGGATAGAGGGGGCAGGCTGGGGGCTGGTACCTTTGTATGTATACATTTATCATTTATAACATTAGAGGCAAACCATACAGAGTCTGATGTTGGGATGCCTAAACCTCCTCTCCTTTCTCCCTCCTTCTCCCCCTCTCCCTCCCCCCCAAAACAGGCAATGAAAACATTTTTGCATAAACAAATTCCAAATCATAACTAATCACAGGGAAGCTGACAAAAGCATCCTATACTACAGTATGAAAATACTAATCAAAGCAGCTTGTCAATTGTTAAAGTTAATGATTTAGATATGCAAAACTCTGACTAAATTTTAGGAGGTAATTACATAATTATGCACAGGTTAACACAATCAAAAATAGCAATTGCCTCCTCAATCTTTAAACTCAGGGTACCTCTTCCCTATTTTGTAAATGTTTGCACAGCTTCTTGTGAGCTTTTTCTTCTTTGGAGAGGTGAACATGGATTGACCTTCCCATTTGGCAATGTCTACTGGACTTGATTTTGAAGCCCAGCTCAGATACTTAACTCCCTATGGAATTCTGTCTTGTGATCTTGCTTCTGTGAGCCTTGGTTACCTTCTCTATGAAATGAGGCCATTTAGACTGGATAGCCTTTGAGATCCCCTCTGGTGCCATACTCCTTTGGTTCTATTGTTCTAATAAGTCCTTCGGTTACAAAATGTCTCTGCACCCACGAGGGTTTTTTAAGGAAATGGAATAAAATGTAGAACTGGCTCTCCTTCTAAACTCATTTAAGTTCCCTTTTGGCTGTTGTGGATTCAACAATTTCTAGCCTCCCTGAAGTTGGAGATAGATAGCTACCAGATGTCTAAAATGAAAGCCCAGGTGACCATCTTTTAATTGTTCTCCAGATAAGATCGCTTCACTGCTCCCCACCTCTATTTTTTCCACAGAAAACATCAGGATTCAAACAGAAGTACTTATCATTTTAGAGTTTGCTGGGAAAATCTCTTCTGCAGTGAGTTTGTATCAAGAAAACTCTATTTTTCACAATGACTTCCATTATGAAATTGATGACATGTTGGGAGCAGGAGGGGACTAAGTGACTAAGTCAAATTCCTTTAAGGATAAGGAGTTAAAAAATAGATGGAGGGGCCCCCGTGGCAAACAGAGTAGGAGGTAGTGGAAATCTCCAGAAGTCTCTTCAGACCTTTAAGTGGAAGAGAGCCATGAGAATGGGGCCAAGGGCTTAGGCTAAGATTTCCATGCTTTGCAAAGGTTTCGCCAACGCTAAGCTTTCATATTCTGTATTTTCATCACAACTTCTTAGTATGCCCAAGGCTCCAAGTTGCAGAGCAGGTAGTGATTCGCATTGGTGGAGGGACAAGGAACTCCCTGTACAGGACCGGTTTAAAAAAAAATTCCTAGGGCAATTCATTTGAAAACAAAATCAAATCTTTTCTTGATTGAAACAAGGGAATATTGGAGATGGGGTGGGAATGAGTTGGTGTAAGGGAAGGAAGAGTAAATATGACTAGATTATCCCAAGGTATGGTTTGATAGTAGTAATAGGAGTACATACTGCCATTGTGGGGCAGCTAAGTGATGAAGTTGGATAGAGTGCTTGGCCTAGAGTCACGAAGACTCATCTTCTTGGTTCATATCTGGCTTCAGACATTTACTGGCTGTGTGACCCTGGGTAAGTCACTTTACCCTGTTTGCCTCAGTTTCCTCATCTGTATAATGAGCTGGAGAAGGAAATGGCAAACCACTCCAGTGTCTTTGCCAAGAAAGCCCCAAATGGGGTCACAAAGAGTTGGACTTGACTGAAAATGAACCACAACAACAAGTCGCCCTGCCTGGTAAATCTGAACTGCTGACTGAACAGAGGGAGAGGAAAAAAATTCATGAAGGATGATCCAGGATTCAGCTCTGAGTTGTCATTCCTGGCCTACTTGCGATATTTCTTCTTTGATCCCAGTGGAGATGAGTAGAGATATAGAATTGTTAAAGATAAGGGCTCCAGAGGCTAAAAGAATGAGGATCTACAGGGGGCTGAGGCCTCCCACCTTTTAATCTTATGGGGACGCTAGACCCTTTCCCCAACCATCTATTTTCTTCTCTACTTTACACTCAATTATTCATCCACTTGCTCCCATTTCCACAATCACCTTCTATTACTTTTTTTTTTTGGAGGAGGGAAGGCAGGGCAATTGGGGTTAAGTGACTTGCTAAAGGTCACACAGCTAGAAGTGTGTCAATTGTCTGAGGCTGGATTTGAACTCAGGTCCTCCTGACTTCAGGGCTGTTCTCTACTCACTGAATGAGCTAGCTGCCCCAGCTTCTATTACTTCCAGTCCTTTTTTTCTTTTTCACTGATTTACCATGGGAAAGTATACATTGTGTCATAGATTTAGAGTTGAAAGGGACTTTAGCATTTATATTATGGTGCTTTGAGATTTTCAAAACATCTTACATGCTATTTCATTTGATCCTCTCTACAACTCCGTGAGGCAGTTGCTATTATCACCCACATTTTACAGATAATACTGAGATGTGAGGCAGGATTTGCACTCAGCTTTTCCTGACTCCAGGTTCAGCTTTCTCTCCACTGTGTTGTTTAGTTACCTCATCTAATACTTTGTTGTACAGAAAGAGCTTGAGCACCCGAGATTTAGTGAGTTGCTCAACATTGCACAGTTAAGCCTGAGAGCCGCCATTTTGGATTTCTAGTCCAAAGAGACAAGTACTATAGTCCTCTACCTACATGTATAGTATTTTTATCATAATGCTCCAAAGCGTCTATTCAATCCTGAGAAGCAGCTTGCCAGAGCAGTGAGAAAGTGGGAATTTGGAGGTAACGTTAACAACAACAACCAGTATTTATATAAGCATTTCAAGGTTTGTAAAACATTTTACATGTATTATTTCATTGGGAGGAAGACCTGGGCCCAACTCCCACTTCTAACACATAATAGTTTGAAGGGAAACAGTGTCCAAAGCCACCCTCTAATAGTCAAAGTTATAGTAGAGTTTCCAATCTTTATTGGTGGAGGAATTATTTTTGGTACCAGGAGTTCCCTACAGCAGTGAAATCACTGGTATAGATTCCTCCCTACTACCCTTACTCCCCTTAAATGCAATTTTAATACTATGTAGTCTTATAACTTCTCCCCTTTCCCTCTGTCTCTGAAATAAGCACACAGCATGTCAGTCCTGAGTCTTAATGTATGTCTGGATTGGCAGAGAAGGACCTAGAGACTAGAGGGTCCTGCCAGAGCCTAGCCAAGTGATCTTCAAAGGACCCAACGATGAGTAGAGTGTCTAGATGGGTATGTAGAGCTTGGTATCAAGATAGTCTGTCAGAAGACATTACATAGGGGTCCAGGCAAGCAAGGCAGTCAATATCAGAGAATTTTAGCATCAAGTTATCCAGGCTTAGCTGAAGAAGTTATGGTTTAAAACACATAGTAGCTAAAATGCTTCATTTGGAATCAGGAAAAATCTGGGTTCTAGCTCTGTCTCTGACACTTAAAAACTGTGCTAATGTGAACAAGTGACATAACCCCTCAGCCACAGTCACCTCATCTGCAAATTGGGGAAAATAATACCTATAGTTCCCACCTTATAGAGTTGTTGTGAAGATCAGATGCACAATGTATAAAATGTTCTGCCAACTCTCTATATAAATGTCATCACCATCATCATCATCATCATCGTTATAGATCTGGGTTATTGTGTTTGGTTTGGAGCACTAAAATTAAAAAAAAAAAACATTTCTAAACTGAAGAGTTCAGCAGCCCATGAGGTGAGGGAGGGGGGAATTCTGTGTGTCAAATGTCCTTAGTAAGGGTTTGATGTCCTGAATATATAGGCAGCTAACAAATATGACTAAAAGCCATTCCTTAATGTGAATGAATGAATGAATGAATGAAAAAAAATTTATGAAGTGCTTACTTTGTACAAAGCACTTAGCTAAGCTTTGGAGATAAAAACAGAAAAGCAAATGAGTCCCATCTCTTAAGGAGCTCATAATCTAATTGGGGGAGACAACACGTATAGGAGGCTTCACCTGCAAATCGGATGGAAAGGACTCCTGGTTCTTAAGGTTTAAAGCAAAGCAGATGGCGATGCGTCTTTTAAACTATCATTTCCACTGATAAAACATACATGTTTCAGGTTCTTATTTATTTGATAGTGATTTTGGTGTTAAGAACTTTCTTCTCATCCTCAACTTCTCAAATTCTCAAATATTTCCTTTCCAAGGTACATACTGAGACAGTTAAATGTAACGGTGAATAGAGTGCCGGCCTTTTGAATCGGGCAGACCTGAGTTCAAATCCTGCCTCAGACTCTGAGTGGCTATGTGACCCTGGCAAGTCATTTAACCTATATTTGCCTCAATTTCCTCATTTATAAAATGGGGATAATAATATCTCCTACTTCCCAGGGTTGTTGTGAGGATAAAATGAGGTGACATTTGTAAAGTTCTTTGTAAACCTCCACAGGTTATATAACTACTAGTTACTACTACTTTCAATGTAAAGAACTGATTCAAATTTAGAAGACTAAGAGCTATTTCATAATAGATAAGTGGTCAAAAATATGAACAAGTGGTTTTCAAAGGAAAAAAAAAATCCAAGCTATCAACAATCCTATGAAAAAATGCTCTAAATCACTAATAATTAAAGAAATGCAAATTAAACTAACTTTGAAGTTCATCTTCAGACCTGGTAAACTGTTAAAGATGACAGAAAGAGGAGAATGGTAAATTGTGGAAGGGCTGTGAGGAAAATAGGTACATTGGTGCACTGCTGGTAGGGAGCTATGAATTATTCCAGCCATATCCTTAGGAAGTTACCAAGCCATGCAAACTTTGACCCCTCTATACCATTACTATGCCTATACTCCAAAGAAATTAAATAAAGAAAAAAAGGATCTAAATGTACAAAAATATTTGTAGCAGCTTTTTTTTTATGATAGGCTGTCCCAATCGAAAATAGCTAAATAAATGATATGAATGCATATAAATGTAATGGATATTATTGTTCCATAAGAAGTGATGATATGAATAACTCCAGAGGAAATTGGGAA
Source organism: Trichosurus vulpecula (assembly GCF_011100635.1). Taxonomy (NCBI): domain Eukaryota; kingdom Metazoa; phylum Chordata; class Mammalia; order Diprotodontia; family Phalangeridae; genus Trichosurus; species Trichosurus vulpecula. The sequence continues at coordinate 52,908,658 of NC_050578.1, forward strand.
GACCTGTATGAGCTGATGCTGAGTGAAGTGAGCAGGACCAGAAGGACAATTTATTCAATAATGATCTAATGGAGAAAAAACAACTTTAAAGACTTTAAAACTCTGATAAACTAGGATGTAACGATAAATAATAATAATATAATCATATATTAATATAATCACATATTAGTATATTATAATGATAAACCAGGAGTATAAAATAATAATAATAATAACTTTTGTATAGCATTTGCTACAAGTAATGCCAGGTACTGCGCTAAGCACTTTATAATTATTCTTATTTGATCCTTAAAATAACCCTTGGAAGTAGGTACTGTCATTTTTCTCATTTTGTAACGGAGAAAACTGAGGCAGAGGGAGATTGTGACTTGCCCAGGGCCACACAGCCCTAGAAAGTTTCTGAGGCTGGTTTTGAACTCAGGTCTTCCTGACTTCAGGACTGGCATTCTATCCCCTCTGCTACCTAGCTACTTTTCATGAATGAAGAGTGAAGATGAAACGTGCCACTCACTTCCCAGTGGAAAGACAACAAACTTGAAATACAGAAAAAAGACATGTTTTAGGGTGGCTTAGCTAATGGGAGAATTTATTTTGCCAGACTAAGCAGTTATATGTTAAAGGATTTACTTGTTGGATTGGTTTATTTTACTTTTTTAATTTGAAATTTGTGTGGATAAAAGGAGACTGCAAGGGATGGGCAATGTTGGGTGGTGGAAGGGACATATTTATCAAAAATAATCTTGTTTTCTGGAAAAAAAAACAAAGAAATAAAAGAAAAACAATGTTCAGACAATGAATAAGTTGACTCCTGTGACTGAAAATTTTAATGGGAAAGTCAGCCCAGGAGGGACGGGAAGTTCTTAGAAATAAAATACTAAAAATAGAATAGAAAAAGAAATAAGTTCTGATGAGGGAGACAAGGGCTGAATGTCTAAAGATGCCAACATGAATGGACAAAGACATTCATCAGTCAATTTAGATTTTTAAAAGACATGATATTCAAAGAGATTAAAGAAAGAGAAAAGGGAGCCATGCAAATGCAATATTTATAATCACTGTTTTCTTAATGACAAAAGATTTGAAACTAAGGGAATTTCCATCAATTGGAGAATGGCTGAACAAATTCTGGTGTATTAATATATTGGATTAATATTGCCCCATAAAAAATATGAACGGTAACAGTTTCAGAGAAACTGGAGAAGACTTATATGAACTAATACAGAATGAAGTCAGCAATCTCTGAGAACAATATATAATACGAACAACATTATAAAGACAAACAACTGTGAAACACTTAAGAACTCTGATCAATACAGTGACCAATCACAATGGTATAGAAGAGATGATGAAGTAGCCTACTTATCTTCTGAGAGAGAGATAGATAATGGACTCGGGTTGCTGGTTAAAACATATTTTTTTGGGCATGACTAATGTGGGAATTTGTTTTACCTGATGATGCATATCTGTTACTAGTGTTTCCTTCTGCCCCCTCCCCCTCATTGGTTTAGTAGGGAGTGGTTGGAAGGGAAAGAAAATAGATTTTTGTGAACTGAAAAGAAAATTTAAAATACAAATGCAGACTATGAAAACAATGATGAGTAATGAAAATTAAAACAATCAATCATTCTATCCATAAATATTTATTACATGCCTCCTATGTGCCAGGCACAATTTTAGGCACCAGGGAAACAAGGAAAAAGAATGAACTGATTCCTCTTCCCATGGAACTCAAATTCTAATGGGAGAAGCAAGTATGTATATAAATGACTGTGACAAGGTTGTTGTAGATCTGTAAGAACGCTAAAGCTTTAAATAAGCTGGGCCTGATGAAAAATACTAGATCTCTACTTACCCCCTACCCACAAAAAAGAGATAGGAGATATATGGTAAAATTGATGCAACAAAAAGAGATAAAATTACTACTTGGGGGTGAATGTTGTTTTTGTTCAGTCATTTCAGTCATGTCTGACTCTTCATGGCCCCATTTGGGGTTTTCTTGGCAAAGATACTGGAGTGGTTTGTCATTTCTTTGTCCAGCTCATTTTACAGATGAGGAAACTGAGGCATACAGGGTTAAATGACTTGCCCAGGGTCACACAGCTAGGAAATGTCTGATCCCTAATTTGAACTTCCTGACTTCAGGCCCAGCTGCCTGCACCACCTAGCTGCCCCAACTTAATTAAGCAAACACATAGATAACCTTGATGAATTCAAGACATAAGGCCAAAATTATATGAGAAATCTTTGAAAAATTGTAGAATATAGGTGAGGTATTGATAAACTGGAGATGGCCAAATATTTCATGATTTTCAAGAAAAGGGAATCCAGTTGAGGCTACAAAAACAGGCCATTGAATTTAACTTAGATAGCTGCTAATGTTTTAGAAAGCATAATCAAAGGAATGTTAGTGAATACCAAGAAAATGAAGTGCTGATCACTAAGATGATTTCATCAAGAACAGATTAGCGCAAATTGATCTAATATGTCTTCTTTATTTGGGGAGAGGGACAACTTTTCTAGATGGGTGGAATGAGAAATGTTATATGCTTTATTTAGATATCAGCAAAGCATTTGAGTCATTCATTCTGTGCTTTCGAACTAGGTGGAAAAAGGTGGGCTGGATGGTACTGCAGTAAGGTTGAAAGGAAATTGAAAGGAAAACATTCATTGAAAGATATATTAGATGGATGAGTAGCCCTAAAAAGAGCTTGACAAGCCCTCATATGAGAAGTGCTTCCTGAACACCACTTGCACCTCATGAATAGAACAAAACAGAGTCAGGACATTTATGGCAGAGAGGCTGACGTTGGCTCTCTGTATAGAACAACTTTCCCTGAATTGTCATGATCTAAAAACACAGTTGGATGCTGGGGTTTTCCAAAAGTGGAGGTCTTTAAGTAAAAGCTGTTTGACCATTTATTGGGGAAACCATGGAGAGGACAATTCTTTTTCAGGAACAGGTAAGACTTTAATACACATAAGATCCCTCCTGTAACAACAATGCTACTTGCTGCTATTGTGGCTGTGTAAGACCAATAACATCAGTACACAGCATGGCTGCTAGCACAAGTTCTTTGATCTGCTTTTCTAAGGAAAGTGACTTTGAGGGGTTTACAATCTCAGTTTAATTAAACATACATATATCATTCACTTAGTTCAGGGGAAAAAGTCAGCACCCTGAACTTCAGAGTAAATACAAACTGAGATTATAAACAGAGAAAATATAAATAGAGCAAATAACACAAATCAGCAGATAGGCTCCTAACTGTCTGTCCAAGACATTACATACATAGTTATCAGAGAGAAAAGCACCAACAAGTGGGCTTTTCAAAGTGTGTGTGGCAGGGCTCCCACAGCTACCCAGAGTCTCATCTGGTCAAATCACACAACACTTTCCCAGTGAGTGAGTCCCAAACAAAATTCTAACCTCAGAGTATATATACACTTCTTCAGGGTCAGAGGGCTTCACCCCTTCTCGAGGGCTTCACAACTCTTGTGGCATAATTACGAAAAGGGTGTGGGCCTTCCTACAAAGGTAAGACCCAATCAAAGGCACTTGATTGCCTTAGTGCTGAGAAGCACTCCAAAACAAAAGAGAGCAAAAAGTCCTACTTTACTTACCATTATTCTTCCTGACTGAGATTTTGGTTCTGATTTGGATAATTTACAACTTCTCTACTTTTTCACATGAGCAAAATAAATCCCTGAGATGTAGTGGTCTGTTCAAAGTTTCATTCAATTCAATTAAGTAAGAAGTATACAGTTAAGCAGCAGACCATGGATCAGAACATTCACAGGACTAGAACTATAAACCTGGAGGGACCTTTGAGGCTGTGTAGTCCCACCATTTCAACTGAGGAACAGAAAGGTTAAGAAACTTTCCAAATTATATAGCTAGTAAGATACAGAGAAAGGACTTTAACCCAGGCCTTCCGGCTCCAAATTAATTGTTCTTTCTCTGAAACATTTATTTGAATTTTGCAAAAACAAGAGCAAACATAAACCTAGTACATACAGAACTCTTATAAGAGAGAAGAGTTCATGTGTGTCACAGCTTTGCTCCTCTCTCCAGGATGGACTGTGATGGCCATCGTTTTTGTGGCCAAAGAGCATTTTGCTGGAGTAGGCCCGCTGGGACAGGATGTTGAAGTATAATTCACATGATAAGGTGAGACACTTTCTGAATTGCTGGCAGGTCTTGTATTTCTGTGTCATTATTTCATTCAATAATTTAAGTTTTTATTTAAGGCTACCGTGTCCCAGGAATTGCGCTTAGTGCTGCAAATATAAGGAGGGAAAAAAAGACTGTTCCTGCTCTCAAGGAATTTACATTATTATGGGGGGAGATAATACATAAAAGGAAGCTGAAAGGGGAGGGGGATTAAGAATTCGGGGCATAGTGGAGAAAGCCCAGAGTGCAGCCTGGAGAGGAATGAGACACCGTTGGAGGTTCTGGGAAGAGCCATCATGTCAGAGGCAGGGCCTGCAAGGTCTGATGGTATCCTCCAGAGTGTGAACTTCAGGGCTGTAGTGGGGCTTCAGGATGAAGAGCTGGGACATGGTAGAGGAGATCTGAAGTTCAGCTTGGAGAGGAATGAGGTGCCTCATTACTGAGATCAATTATTTCTACTCATAATTGGAAACATTTATCCAAAACGACAAGTAAACTGCTTTTCTCAGGGCATTAACTATTTAACAGGAATCAAAACCCAGACCTCTGTATTGAAATTACAGACACTGACAGCTAGGATAGCATTAGGACCTTCATGTTGTTCAGGACACAGCATATGTCACCACCGCCCATCCCTTTATCACATTCCAGGCTTCTAAGTCATAGCTTAAGGTCAAAGTCTGCTGTGTGCATGGTTTTCAATGAATTAGACAAAGGCAACAGTTAAATGGTATCCAATAATTGTCTTAGGAAATGCTTGCTTTCAGGGAAGCATGATTTCAAGGGGCCTATAGATAGATTATATTGTAATTTTGTGAAGGCCTGAACATTAAGGGAGATAGAGTCTGACAGGATAATTACTAGGACAATGTGAATAAGTGAGAAAATAAAAAATATGACTTCTCCTGGGCAGTAAGAGTGGGGGTGAGAAAAAAGTTTTAAGACCACTCCACCCCATGTGGAAGATTGTGATGCCCAGAGCCAGGTGCATATGTTAATAATTAGTTCCACATGCTCCAGAGATGAAACCTTATATTACAGAGATGGGGGTAGGGGTAGGTCATGGGCAAGGAAAGGATTGGGGGAGTTTCTTTGTGTGTGTGTGTGAAATATCTTATAAATATCAGACATTCCTGCTAGCACCCACAAAGTTGAGATGGGCTTAGAATATAGATGGATGCATTCCCTCTAGGGGCTGCACACTGAGTAGCATATAAATGACAAACCAAATGTTTACACCATAAAGTTTGCAAAGTATGCTGAGCTACTGGGGTAACAGTTATAGTTGTTGGTATTATCAACCAAAAGGAGGAGAAAACTTGGGGGAGGGGAGAGGAGAAAGGGATTTTCTTTTTGAAATCATATAATACAATCAGCTTTCTGTCATCTACACATAGTTTGACCCTATTAAAGACTAATGTTCAAAAGGCTTTCTGCATCACATAGATAGGGGAGATAGAAGAGGTTACAGTTATTACTGACTTTTTTGAGATCAGGCAAGAAGTAACTATAATTATTATACATTAATGACAATGGAAATGATGATGATGATAAAATGATAGAATGCCCATGGACCCATTCCCTCAGGAAACTGTGCATTGAGTGGAATGTTAAAAGAGTTGATGTTAATAATACTAATAGTTAATATTTGGGTAGCATTTTAGGGTATGTAAAGTGTTCTAAAAATATTACCTCAATGGAGTTGTGAACTGACTCAACCATTCTAGAGAGCAATTCAGAACTATGTCCAAAGGGCTATAAAACTGTACATACTCTTTGACCCAGCAGTACTACTTCTAGGGCTATATCCCAAAGAGATTGTAAAATGGGAAAAGGACCTACATGTACAGAAATATTTATAGCAGCTATTTTTGCAGTGGCAAAGAATTGGAAATTGAGGGGATGCTCATCAATTGGAGAATGGCTGAACAAATTGTATATGAATGTAATGGAATACTATTGTGTTATAAGGAATGACGAGCAGGTAGATTTCAGAAAAAAAAAACCTGGAAAGACTTACATGAACTGATGCTGAGTGAAGTGAGCAGAACCAGGAGAACATTGTTAACAGTAACATTGTATGATGACCAACTTTGATAGACTTAGCCCTTCTCAGCAATACAATGATCTAACACAATTCCAAAAGACTCGGGATGGAAAATGTTATCCCCATCCAGAGAAAGAACTAAGGAGTCTGAATGCAGATCAAAGCAAATAATTTTCTTTTCTTTTTCTTTCCTTCTCACCATTTTCCCCTTTGGTACTTATTTCTTTCACAGCAAGACTAATGTGAAAATATGTTTAATATGATTATACATGTATAGTCTATATCAGATTGCATGCTGTCTTGGGGAGGGGAAGGAGGGATAAAAAATTTGGAATTCAAAATCTTATAAAAGTGAATGTTGAAAACTAAAAAGAAAAAAAAAGAAATATTACCTTATTTGATCCTCACAACAGTCTGAGGAGGTAAGTAGGTAGGTATTAAGCTCATTTTATGGACGAGGAAATGCAGGAAAATACAGGTTAAGGGACTGAGCATCTGAAGCTGGAATGGAACTCAGATCTTTCTGTTTCTTCTTTTTTAATAATATTTTATTTTTTTCCTAATTACATGTCAGGACAATATTTTTGCATTAGTTTTCACAAGATTTTGAGTTCCAAATTTTTCTTTCCCCTTAACCCACCTCCCTCCCCTCCCCTGTTATGAAAATGGTAGGCTATTTGACATAGGTTATACATTTGCTATCATGCAAAACACATTTCCATATTAGTCACAGTTGTGAAAGAATAAAGATCAAAAGGTAAAAGACCATGAAAAAGAAGAAAGTAAGTGAAAAAAAAGTACACTTTGATCTGCATTCAGAGTCCATCAATTTTTTATCTGGATGTGGGTAGCATTTTTCTTCATGACTCCTTTGCACCTGTCTGGGATCACTGTGTTGCTGAGAAGAGCTGTCATTGATAGTCGATCAACACACAATGCTGCTGGTACTGTGCACTGTGTTCTCCTGGTTTTGCTCATTTCACCTTGTGCTAGTTTGTACAAATCTTTTCTGGTTTGTTTGTTGTTGGTTTTTTTTCCTGAAATCTGCCTGTTTATCATTTCTTATTGAAAAATAGTATTCCATTACATTCATATACCACAACTTGTTCAGCCATTCCCCAATTGATGGGCATCCCCTCAATTTCCAAAATTTCACTACCACCAAAAAAGCTGCTATAAATATTTTTTGCACATGTCGGTCCTTTCTCCTTTATTATGATATCTTTGGGATACAGACCTAGTAGTGGTATTGCTGGATCAAAGGTTATACATAGTTTGGTTGCCCTTTGGGCATAATTCCAAATTTCTCTCCAGAATGGTTGGATCAGTTCACAACTCCACCAACAATGCGTTAGTCTCCCAATTTCTCCATATTTTCTCCAACATTTATCATTTTCCTTTTTTGTTACATTAGCAAATCTGATAGAAGTGAAGTGATACCTCATAATTGTTTTAATTTGCATTTCTCTAATCAAAAGTGATTTAGTACACTTCTTCATATTCCTATAGATATCTTTGATTTCTTCATTGGAAACATTCTTGTTCTATCTTTTGACTACTTATCAATTAGGGAATGGCTTGTATTCTTACAAACTTGTCTCAGTTCTCTATGTATTTGAGAAATGGGGCTTTTATCAGAGACACTTGCTATAAAGATTGCTCCCTAGCTTTCAGCTTTCCTTTTAATCTTGTTTGCATTGGTTTGGTTTGTGCAAAAGCTTTTTGATGTAATATAATCAAAATTATTATTTTACATTTCATAATCCTCTATCTCTTATTTTATCATGAATTCTTCTCCACGTATTTGACAGGTAGATTATTCCTTGCTCTTTAAATTTGCTTATGATTTTACCCTTTATGTCTAAATCACGTACCCATTTTGACCTTATCTTGGTATATGGTCTGAGATGCTGGTTTATACCCAGTTTGTGCCCTATTGTTTTCCAGTTTTCCCAGCATTTTTTTTGTCAAATAGTTAGCTCTTATCCCAAGGGCTAGACTCTTTGGGTTTATCAAACATTAAGTTACCATGGTAATTTACTACTGTGTCTTGTGGACCTAATCTATTCCACTCATCTACCACTCTATTTCTTAGCCAGAATCAGACAATTTTGATGGGTATTGCTTTATAATATAGTTTGAGATCTGGTATTGCTAGGCTACCTTCCTTTGTATTTTTTTCATTAATTCCCTTTATATTCTTAACTTTATTCTTCCAGATGAACACTGTTATTATTTTTTCTAGTTCTATAAAAATAGTTTTTGTTAGTTTGATTGGCATGGCACTGACTAAGTAAATTAACTGAGGTAGAATTGTCATTTTTTTAATGCTGTCTCAGACTACCCATGAGCAATTAATATTTTTCCAGCTGTTTCAATCTGACTTTATTTGTGCAAAAAATGTTTTGTAATTGTGTTCATGTAGTTCCTGAGTTTGTCTTGGCAGATAGACTTCCAAGCATTTATATTATTTACAGTTATTTTAAATGAGATGTCTCTTTCTATTTCTTGCTGCTGGACTTTGTTGGTCATATAAAGAAATGCTGATGACTTATGTGGGTTTATCTTATATCTTACAACTTTAGCAAAGTTGTTAATTATTTCAAGTAGGTTTTTAATAGGTTCTCTAGGGTTCTCTAAGTATACCATCTGCAAAGAGTGATAGTTTCGTTTTTTCATTGCCTATTCTAATTTCTTCAATTTCTTTTTCTTCTCTTATTTCTATAGCTAGCATTTTTTTAATACTATATTCAATGAAAATGGCCATAATAAGCATCCTTGCTTCACCCCTGATCTTACTGGGAAGGCTTCTAGCTTATCCTCATTATAGATAGTTAGCTAATGGTTTTACATAGGTACTGTTTATCATTTTAAGGAATGCTCTCTTTATTCCCATGCTCTCTACTTTTTTTTAATAGAAATGGGTGCTGTATTTTGTTAAAAATCTTTTTCAGTATCTATTGAGAAAATCATATGATTTCTGTTGGTTTTATTATTGATATGGTCAATTATATTGTTAGTTTTCCTAATATTGAACCAATAATGCATTCCTGGCATAAATATCACCTGGTCATGGCATATAATTCTTGTGATACATTGCTAATTTTTTTTTAAAATTTGCATCAATGTTTATTAGAGAAATTGGTCTATAATTTTCTTTCTCTGTTTTAATTTTTCCTAGTTTGGGTATCAGCACCATTATTTGTGTCATAAAAGTAGTTTTGGTAGGACTCCTTTGCTTATTTTTCCAAATAGTTTATATAATATTGAAATTAATTGTTCTTTAAATGTTTGCTAGAATTTACTTGTGAACGCATCTGGCCCTGGGGAGTTTTTTCTGAGGGAGCTCATTAATGGCTTGTTCAATCTCTTTTGCTAACACGGGGTTTTTTAGTCATTCTGTTTCCTGATTTGTTAATCTGGGTAATTTATATTTTTGTAAATATACATCAATTTCACTCAGATTGTCAGATTTATTGGCATATAATTTGGCAAAATGTTCCCTGATGATTGCTTTAATTTTTCCTTGTTGGTGGTGATTTCACCCTTTTTATTTATGCTACTGGATATTTGATTTTTTTTCCTTAATCAAATTAACCAATGGTTTACATATCTTATTTTTTCATAAAACCAACTCTTAATTTTATTTATCAGTTCAATTTTTTTTACTTTCAATTTTATTAATCTCACCTTTTTCAGGATTTCCAATTTGGTGCTCAGTTGGGGATTTTTTATTTGTCTTTTTTCCAGTTATTTTAGTTGCATGCCCAATTAATTGATCTCTCTTTCTCTATTTTGTTGATGTAAGAATTTAGAAAAAAATATATTTTACCTTAATTACTGTTTTGGCTGCATCCCATAATTTTGGGATTTTTGTCTCATTATTGTAATTCTCTTTAATGAAATTATTGATTGCTTCTATGATTTGTTCTTTGACCCACTTATTCTTTAGGATTAGATTATTTAGTCTCTAATTAATGTTTTATCTATCTTTCCACTGCCTTTGTTGAATGTAATTTTTAATGCATTATGATCCATAATGAATACATTTAATATTTATGCTTTTCTACATTTTATTTTGAGGTTTTTATGCCCTAATACACAGTCAATTTTTGTGTAGGTTCCATGTGCTGCTGAGAAAAGGTATATCTTTCTGTCCCAGTTCAATTTTCTCTGAAGTTCTGTCATACCTAACATTTCTAATATTCTATTCCCCTCAGTAGTTTCTTTCTTGGTTTATTTTTTGATTGGGTTTATCATGTTCTGAGAAGGGACATTTGAGGTCCCTCATTAGTATAGTTTTGCTGTCTATTTCTTCCTGGCTATTCTGCCAATTCTCCTGGCTATGCCAAGGCATGTGGGGGGTCCTGGCACTGATGTTTTCCTGTCCCACTGTATCAGGAGGGCAGAGTTTATAATCTCAAAGAGGATCATAAACATGTCTGAAAGGTTCGGAATCGCCGGATATAAGAAACTCTCAAAGTAGAAGGCAGAAGAATCAAAACATTTATTTAGGCTCAACAGTAACCAACCCATGAACCAGCAGCCCCATTTTGATATGTTGATCATAATCTTCCAGGCCCAATAAGTACGCCTTGCAAGAGTAACCAGGAGGCTACAGAGAAGCATGATTGCGTAAAGCAAAATCATGCTTCCCCCTCGATGGTAATAAGATTACCCACTGGCCTGAAGTCTTTGTTCAGCTTCCTCCCGTAGATCAGCTCTGCTACTGGCAGCTCCTGCCTCAGCTGTGTCTGTGGCTGAAACTGACGTAACTGTCGTAACTGCCTCTGTAACTGCCTCTGGCTCCAACTGTCGCTGTAACTGTCGCTGTAATGGCCTGAAGTCTTTGTTCAGCTTTCTCCCGTAGGTTAGCTCTGCTACTGGCAGCTCCTGCTTCAGCTGTGTCTGTCGCTGTGGCTGTAACTGACGTAACTGTCGTAACTGCCTCTGTAACTGTCGTTGTAACTGTCGCTGGCTCCAACCGGAAAAGGAAGAGAGAGTCTTCAAGCTGTCCTCTCCCCTCTTATAGGGTTTTTGACATCATCAAGCTCCGCCCAAATGACCAGGGCCGATTGGTTCCTGAGTTGGCTCCTCCCCCTAGGGTAGACCAGGTTCTGGAGCTAACACCTCCCCTCAGCCAGCCCCATGACTCATCACACAGGAAGTTCTGGTCCTGCCCCGGAAGAGCAAGCCCCAGCGTCCAGGGAAGCTCAATGAGGTAAACTGAGTCATTCAAAGAAAACAAAAGCCATTCTGGTTACACTCCACCCCTTGTTATAGGATACATAATCTAATCAGCCATGTATCCTAGAACATACATTGTGATCCAATTACAAAGGAAACTAAAACATATCATTCATTATAAAGCAAAACATATCATTCAGTGACATTCCCAAATATTGGTTTACGATTCAAATGTGATCCACCCCTAGATCCCAGCAAAATAATCTCTTCAATCAATCATCCCCAAAATAATTATTAATAATTCAAATGTCCACCCCTAAATCCTTGTATCCATTACATAGGATCAATAATATCATAACAATAAAACAACACAGCAAGGATAACACAAAATAAGTAAACAGAACACTATCATCATTTCCACCCCCCCTTGAACGATTGGGGCTCAAAATCTTGGGGTGAGGGGTGAAGGTCTCATTTTCCATAGCTTCTTCATGCTGAAATTGGATGTAGAGATGGCCCTGCCCCCAAAAAGTCCCATTCCAGAGGTCATTTCTTTAACAAGCTGGCAGGAATTCCAAGAATGCTACATGCTTAGGCAGTCACCGGAAAGTGCAGGGTGCTTAAGCCTGAAGGAAACAAAACTAGCAACAAGGTTAGCCAAAACAAAGGACAAAAAGAATAGACAAGTATGGACTATAATTCTTCAAATAAAATCATTTCAAGTTTGGTTGAGATTTCAGTTATGCAAAGATCCAACATCAGAGCCAAACTCAGGTGGGAAATGTTTCTTTTCAAAAGGAACATAATGAGGAAGCCAAGAGGATCCCACCCTAGATATAGACTAAGATTGTTCTCCCAGCCTTTCCCCAAATGTACAAGTTTTCATCCGTTAATCACACAAGGTCACCTTCACTCTGAGTGGCTTGTAGGCTTGCAGGAGCAGTTCTTATTTCCCTATTTCTCGTGTTATCAAGTCCTCTATACATTCTGTATAATTCATTGGTTGGAATTCCATCTATCATTTCAAAACCTACCCCTGCTCTCAATAAAGCAGTAAACATTTCTTTCCTTGTTACTCTCCTTTGGCGCCAAGTTTGCTGGTTATTCACCCTTCTCTCTTGAGGAGATCTATCCCTTCCCCAGTCACCTAAGTCATATAACTGTAAAATCTTATTTATCACTGTTGTAAGACGGCTCCCTACTTCTCCAAGTAATAAATTCAAAATTAGTTGTTTATAAGCAGGGGGAGCTGTCCTAATTATTAAATTCCTATGAGGCAGTTCCATTGAATCATTGTAATATTTGTCTGCAGTTCCTGTCATAATGGCAGTCTTCATTACCTCCTCCTTTAGTCTCATGATACAATCTCTAAGTGAATACCAGGGTCTGTGCTCAGTGGGCCACATAGAATCAGTAGCATATCTCTTATTGCATCCCACAGCGGCTAATGCCAACAGAGTAGTCCCGCTATCACCATCTCCTTGCTGATGATGTTCCCTAAAAGCTTGTTGAACTAGAGGATCATGGCTGATACCTATGAATCTCATGCAGTCTGTCCCATCTACTGATATTCCACCGGCCCCTTGATCACTGAGTCTTACCATCCAAGATATCAATGGTTCTCCTATTCTTTGGCTGAATCTACTCAAAATATCTGTGACCTCTTGCGGTGAGAAATCTTCCTGAATTTCCCTTGTAACTGAATCTTCACCTCGGGTTTCTGTCTTCCTCCTTTGTATGGGTCGAGCCCTTGTCTGATCATTTAACCATCTCCTATTCTCTGTATGAGGCACATCCTGAACCCCAGTAGTGTTTTGTGCCTCAGCCCCTAACATTGTCTCATTCTCTCCCCACTCACTTCCTCTGCCACCATGGCTAGGACGAAGCAGGCAGTCAGGCTCTTTCTGGGCTGGGTTGAAATGCACTCTGGGCTTTTTTGGTCTCCTGTTGCTCTTAGCCACATTAATAGAAAAGTTCTCATTTGAGTCAGTTTGGTCTCCTGCTATCTGAGATTCCTCTTCTTCCTGTGGGGTAGGAGTGCCCCCATGTCTTTCACTTAATCTCAATCTTTCGTATACTAGCCGGTAGGCTGATAATACTATCCAGCTTTGCCTAGATAGTGATGCCCCTGACTGAATCCCAACTTCTCGTAAACACTTTTCCAAATCCCTAGGATCTCCTTTCCGTAGCCTTGGTTCCCAGTTTTCACAGGGTCCAGCTTTTTTAGCCAATTCTTTTGCTAGGGAGGAATAAAATGGATCCTCCCATCCTGGGATATTCATCTCTTCCTCTGAAATTGTTCTGCTTCTAAATAGAGATCTTATACCTAGCGATCCTGTTCGTGACGCCAAATGTATCAGGAGGGCAGAGTTTATAATCTCAAAGAGGATCATAAACATGTCTGAAAGGTTCGGAATCGCCGGATATAAGAAACTCTCAAAGTAGAAGGCAGAAGAATCAAAACATTTATTTAGGCTCAACAGTAACCAACCCATGAACCAGCAGCCCCATTTTGATATGTTGATCATAATCTTCCAGGCCCAATAAGTACGCCTTGCAAGAGTAACCAGGAGGCTACAGAGAAGCATGATTGCGTAAAGCAAAATCATGCTTCCCCCTCGATGGTAATAAGATTACCCACTGGCCTGAAGTCTTTGTTCAGCTTCCTCCCGTAGATCAGCTCTGCTACTGGCAGCTCCTGCCTCAGCTGTGTCTGTGGCTGAAACTGACGTAACTGTCGTAACTGCCTCTGTAACTGCCTCTGGCTCCAACTGTCGCTGTAACTGTCGCTGTAATGGCCTGAAGTCTTTGTTCAGCTTTCTCCCGTAGGTTAGCTCTGCTACTGGCAGCTCCTGCTTCAGCTGTGTCTGTCGCTGTGGCTGTAACTGACGTAACTGTCGTAACTGCCTCTGTAACTGTCGTTGTAACTGTCGCTGGCTCCAACCGGAAAAGGAAGAGAGAGTCTTCAAGCTGTCCTCTCCCCTCTTATAGGGTTTTTGACATCATCAAGCTCCGCCCAAATGACCAGGGCCGATTGGTTCCTGAGTTGGCTCCTCCCCCTAGGGTAGACCAGGTTCTGGAGCTAACACCTCCCCTCAGCCAGCCCCATGACTCATCACACAGGAAGTTCTGGTCCTGCCCCGGAAGAGCAAGCCCCAGCGTCCAGGGAAGCTCAATGAGGTAAACTGAGTCATTCAAAGAAAACAAAAGCCATTCTGGTTACACCCACTGCACTGGGGCTCAGCATCTCCAACTGGTTTGATGAGGTGGGGGCTTGCTGGTATGTTTCCTGTCCTGGACTGTGTTCCCTTTTTACTGAGTGAGACAGACCTTCCCTGTTGATATTCCAAATTTCTTGGGTTAAAAGATTGTTTCAGCCTGTCTCTTTGTTGGTTCTGCTGTTCCAGGATTTGTTTTGGGATGCTATTTTATGGTTTCTTGGAAGGTTCTACAGGAGAGTTATGGTGATTTGTCCCTTACTCCTCCATCTTGGCTCCCAGAAGTACAACTCCACATCTTTCTGTTTCTAAGTCTAGCACTTTTTATATTGTGCCACCTGTTGTCTATGTGCTTACTATGTGCCAGGCCCTGTACTAAGACATGATTTCCTTGGTTTAGGGAAATCTCATTGAGGAATCTCCTCCCCCAATGCAGGTTAACACCTGATCTTCAATTTAGAGTTTTAGGGTATTACTTAGGACACTAAAAGGTTAAGTGACTTACCCGGGGTAATACAACCAGATGTCAGAGTTGGCAACTATACCCAGGTCTTTCTAACGCTACACAACAAACCATGTTGTTATTCCTAAATAATGGCAGTACGATATCCTGTCACCTCTAGGAGGTAATGAAGGCCTACCTTATAAGTACTCAAAAACTAAAAACCAAGAGACTTTCACAGTAGGATATACGATCAGACTGTCCTCAGAATGGGGCTGTCTCACATCTCTAGCAGATAGATTAGATCAAGGCAACCAGAGTAACTCAGGATGTGTTGATCAAGGCAGGTCCAAAAGAACCTAGTCTTTCCCTGAACCATATTCAACTTAATTGCTAGGAATATGGTGAATTTTTGAGCAAAGAGGGGATAATATTATGCTGGCCACATCCTGAATTGTATAAAACATTTTTCTTTAGAATGGCTACCAGTATGGACTATTCTTTTAATGCTCTTTCCCCCACAAAGGGTCATTTGTCAGAAGCACAATGCTGTATTTCTTTAGCTTTATATTGACATGATAAACATAAAATATATTTCTCAAAATTCAATCCCAGCCATCAAAAAACAATAGAAGATGATTGTAAGGAAATAAAATTACAAGCCACCTGGCATTCATTTAAATATGTTTTGACTAATTGTTTCCCATTTAGTGCATAAAAGCATTAAACAATCCTCCAAAAGGTATGCATGAAAAGGACTTAAAAATACAACTGTGACATCTGTTGTTACTGAAATAGGGTTGCATTTCATAACTCGCCCCCTATAGAAAACTAGAACTGGAGTCAGGGCAACTAGGCAGCTCAGTGGATAGAGCTCTTAATCTGAAGCCAGGAAGACCTGAGTGCTAATCTTGCCTCAGATGTGCACACAGGTAAGTGACCACAAGCAAGACACATAACCTCTATCTTTCTCACTTTCCTTATCTGTAAAATGGATAAAATAGTAATACCTATCTCCCCAGGTTATTATAAGGATCAGATGAGATAATATTTGCTAAGGTTTATTTTGCAAGCCATAAAAGCACTGTATAAATGCTAGCTGTTATCAGTAGTTAGTTCCTTGTTGCCCAGCTCCATACCTAGGACTCCAGGAGCTTTGAGTGGAGGTTGGTACTGTTCTGGTAGTGGGGATTATGAGTTAATTGAAGGTCAGATTATTAGATTGGCACGATATACTGGAAATAGGGCTCAACTTGAAGACCTAGGTTTGAACACAGATTGCTGGAAAACCATTTTATCTCTCTGAGTCTCTGTTTCCTCCTCAATAAAGTAAGGCTAATAATTCTTGTTCTCTTGCCTGACTGCTTTGTCAGAAAAAAATGCTCTGCAACCTCTTATACATCATATAAAAATGTTATTCTTCGATCATAGGTAGCTGAGATGAACTAAGACTCATACTTCTATGCTCAATTATCCTTTTTCTATTAACTATCAAATCTTTGTTGAAATAGTGATATAATAGTCTTGCAGACTTTTCTAGAGCAATGAGGGAACAGATGACTTGTCCAATGCCACAAAGCCAATATATCCTATTCAGAATTAATTATACTTTTAAAAATCTTTTAGGAGCTGATAACAAAACAGAAAATGCCAGTTGAAATGTATAGATTCTAGAGAAACATAAAAGAGGGAGAACCCATCGCTGTATATTACACAGTACTATCTGATTTCTAGGTATTTTCTATTTGTTTTTGACAACTTTCTAGAATACCAATTATTTCTTGTCTCTGCAAAATACATAAATACTTAGTTTAGAAGATATTCCTATAGTTGTAATTTCTCACTTATCAGAATATATCCTGTTGCCTCTTGGAGATGACCAAATATAAGCATTATTATGTAGTCATAGAACAACCCAAGGGTATTGGGACTGCAGATGTGTGAGAACTAAATGGATTGTAGATACAAGGTGATGTAAAGTTCACCCTTAAAGTATGGGAAACAAGGAGCTACTAACACACTGTAGGCAAGAGACCACGAACATATGGGTCTGAGTTTGTCATATGACTAATGGAGATAGCCAATGGAGATCACCAAATGTGAGTATTATTACTATGTAATATATTATTATTTTATATATTAGTAACATATTATATTATTATATATTATTAAAATATACTCAGTATTATGACCAAATCTAAGTATTATTATGTAGTCACAGGACAACCTAAGGGTGTTGGGATTGCAGATGTGTGAGAACTAAATGGATTGTAGACACAAGGTGATGTAAAGTTGACCCTAAAATTACAGGAAACAAGGAGTTACTAAGGACACTGTAAGCAAGGGATCATGAACATATGGGTCTGAGTTTGTCATATGACTAAAGGAGATAGCCACAAGTGAATTGTAAACTCAGATTAGGTGAGTATAGCTTGTGTGTAGGAATACAAGTTTGGGCAACAAACAGGCATCTTCCCAAATGTGCATGAAACTATCACTTGTACTCAGATTTAAAGAACCAAAATTCCACAGGCACATACTGACACTGTTCAATTAACATAATGATTTGCTTTTAATCAACATGCATTAAATATGGTAAGCTGATGCAAGAAAATGTATAGGGGATGCTGAAGCAAAAGTTGAAGTCAGAGACTATTCTGAGCATTGCCCACACTGAAAGGAAGTCAGACAAGCTGACCTGGAGGCACAGGGAGGAGTAGACCTTTTTGAAATCAAGTGGACAGAGGATTGATGATGCACGCTAACATCCTTGAACTAATGGGTAGAACTTGACCCAAATTTTTAGATGTAGCCTTTTTCCCCCTAGTGAGAAAGGGAGATGGGAGGAAGAAGATGCTTAATTATTAAAACCAAAAAAAAAATTAAAAAGAAAAGCAATTAAGTGGAAAATTGGGACTTGTTATGAAAGCAAGGAACTGCAAAAGCAGAAGTGTTTTACATGAAATTTTAGAAGGCATGGGGAAATAAAGTGGTTCGAAGTTAGCAAATACATGCTTCTATTTGGATTCCTTTTAATGAAGAGTTGTCTCATGCTGGTTATGCTGTCTCTTGCTGGACCCAATTTGCTGAGGTTTAGGAATCTGAGACTGGAAGCTCCTTGAGGGCGGGGACTGTCTTTTCACTCTTCTAATATCCCCAGCTCTCAGCACAGTGTCTGGCACATAGTAGGCACTTAATAAATGCTTATTGATTGATTGATCAATCAGAGAAGAGAAAAATCACCTCTGTTTCTGGTTCTGCACCTAAATTCCCTGTCAAAAGTTTTAAAAAGAGCATTAGACCTTAGAGTCCATGATGCATTTGGACAGCAGAGATGACAGGTCCTGATCTCAATCACAGATCCTGGAGTTATCTCAGTGACTGTCCAGCCCGCCACCTCACCTTCATTTTGCAGATGAAGACATGAAAGATCATAGGATCATAGACCTTGAGCTAATCTAATTTAACCCTTATCATTTTACGGACGAGGAAACTGAGACCCAGAGTGGTTGACTTGCCCACCATAAAATAACTAGAATTAGCAGTCAGGTTCCAAATCAACACCCTCTAATGCCAAATCTAGCCCTTTCATTGGCTATCTCATACTACTTCTCTAATCACTGCTCGGAGGCAGCTTAATTCACATCCCTAGATGGTCTCAGATATCACCATTCCCTACCATACGCTGTTAGAATAGTAGAGTTTAATAGAATCTCATCATTATACATTTACAGTATAAAACTACCTTATACGTACATTAATGACAGTCACTTTCTACCAACAGTAAAGGAAGGTATCTTTTGTAACATTCCCCACGACCTGCCTTTCTAATTTTACACTGAAAAGATATATTGAATTGAAGTTAAATTGTATAATTTCTAGTTTCTTCTCATTGGTCACTATCACCTCTCAAATTTAAGTTTATGAAAGAGAACAAACCTTTTTCCTTTTGGACATTAAATACAATTTAACACAGCTGAACAATATTTAAACACAGCTCTTACACACAATAGGGAAAAAAGTCTTTTTTGGGGTCAACAAAAATTTCCCCTAGGTCTTGGATCTTGTGAGGCTTTGATGCTGATGAAAGTAAATATCATTCCTAAATCTGAAATTAGGAAATTGTCATACAAATTTAGACCAAACCACAGGCTATTTTCATAGATGATGCCAAATTTCACAAGTTTGGTTTTTTTTTGGGGGGAGTGACATCTCTGATAGTGTGATTTATATGAGAACTTTTCCCCTGATCAATGACCCTGAAAGAGAATCCAACTACCACTTGCCATTC
This sequence comes from Trichosurus vulpecula, assembly GCF_011100635.1. Classification (NCBI taxonomy): domain Eukaryota; kingdom Metazoa; phylum Chordata; class Mammalia; order Diprotodontia; family Phalangeridae; genus Trichosurus; species Trichosurus vulpecula. The sequence goes on from NC_050578.1 coordinate 52,928,014, forward strand.
ATATTCCTGAGACATGTTTTGAAGATGAGGTCAAAGGATTGTGTAACGTGTGAAATGGAAACATCAATGACTTCAAATGGTAGTTTTTATAATGCATACCACCATCTCGGTATTTCAGGGGCATACTGCTGAAGGAGAATGCTAAGAAGCCGTACCAGCACTGTGCCCTGGGAAAATCTGCCTTTGGACAAAGAGAAGGAAAAAAAAAAGATTTTCCAATGTCTGCAAAATGATTACTTGTGGAAGACAAAATAATCTGCAAATCAATCCCAAAGCAAGACACAGTTCCCAATTCTGCCATCCAAAGATGTGGTTAAAAGAAGCCTTTCAAATTGAAGCCATCAGAAGATGTTTTTATATGCAGCGGTTTCCCCCCATCATCCATTTCTTCTTGTCTTTGTGTTACCATTCCTGCTGTTCACACTCTACTCTCAGAGTTCACCATCTCCTCTTTAAATATTAAGATCATGCTGGGTTGAAGGAGAAGAATTTTCCACTACTCCAAAATTAGTTCTGCTAGATTGTGGATGGCTTTGAGGAAAACAAAACCAAAGCAACAAACAATGACAACAAAAATACTAAATTAGTTATTCTATCAGGCATCTATCTGACTGATTCTTTAGGATGAGAGCAACCTCAGAGTGTTGGATGATAATATGTTTGCTTAGCCAGCTCTCTTTGGGATCCTATGCCTCAATATTAACGAGAAACCTATTTTCTATAATGCTCATGTTAAAAATTTTTGTATATGTGACTGCAACAGTCTTTGACACAAGGCGATAGCTCAACAAATTGAAATGAAAAAGATAGGCTGAGGACAACTAGGCCTTATTTAAACAAGGATAAATTTAGAAATGTGAAAAATATGCAAAAAAAGAAATAGATTTGGCTTGAAAATATAGCAGATTTAAAAACTGGAATATCTTTCTTCTAGCAAGGCTGATAGGCTTGCCTAATGAACTCTTTTAGGGCAGTTTCCAAAATACAGTGGTAGTGTAATGATCTGTCATGACCTTTCTGTTCTCCAAGACCTGGTCATTTTCTGAAGAAAGTAGGGAGAAAATAGTTAGAAGGAGCAGTAATCCAGGCAGGAATTATCCTAGGAAGCTCATGCTGGGAGTCGTTACATTCAATTTAGAAGACCGCCTTCAAGCCTAGTTCTTAATTTGATGGCCAGATTTTTGTTTGGGGTTCTCTATTTTGGAAATCCTATAACCTTAGTAGGACTTGGGACCGTGACCCTTTTCTGAGCCCTATCATACACTTCTAGCTCTGACTCAGCTTCTCCTTCTGGATGGGTTGGGAGATTCCACTTGGCTCAGGATATCTTGTTTTGAAACCCGAGGCATTATTTCTTGCCCCAACATTTTGGTGTTGTTGGGTAAGTGTGAGGGAAGCTACTATAAAAAAAATGTTTCAAGAACTATTCACTATGTTTTATCATGTTCAAAATTTGTTTGTAAATGTTTGTAAAAAGGACAGTTCTTTTGAGAAGAGACCTTTCTGAAAAATACTACAGTTGCTTATAAAACTGATGCTCTAGAATGAGTGGCATTTCGTAGAAGAGTGAGGGTAGAGAAGGGTTATAAAATGCACTAAGAAAGATAGGGAAGTGTTAGGTTATGCAAAGCAAACATATGTTGTGTCTGTCCTGATTGGAAATTCAGGGGCATAGAAAAGAGAGTTTTATAGTCACCATATCTGGGTAAATCTCTTTGTATGCAGTAAAAAAGGCAATCCTACTATTATCATAAGGAAAAGACCAAGAAATCCACAGAAATGAGAATAACTAAGAATGTAAATAAAATTAAGCACATTTTTAAAGCAGATTTTAGAATGTCATCTTATTATTTTGTTTTACTCCTAGAGTAGAAAGGGAAAGTCATGGAGAAGAACTGGGAAATATTGTTGATAGATTTCTCTATAGTGGGTCTGAAAAAATAAATTTTTATTCTTGAGTCATTTCTGTCATGTCCAACTGTTTTGACCCTATCTGAGATTTCCTTGTCAAAAGTACTCGAGTGGTTTGTCATTTTCTTTTCCAGTTCATTTTACAAATGAGGAACTGAAGCAAACAGGGTGAAGTGACTTTCCCAGGGTCACAAAGCTAGCAAGTATCCAGGCCACATTTGAACTCAGAAAGATGAGTTTTCCTGCCTCCAGGCCTGGCACTCTATCTACCACACCACCTAATGCCCTAGTAGAATTTCATAGAAGGAAGAAAATGAGTCTCTCACTTGGAAATTATAAACAAAAAAGGTGAGGGCCAGAACATTAGAATTATGAAGAGTAGAATTATGGCCAGGCTTGAACTTTTGTAAGTGGGTAAAATATAAAAAATAAAACTCTAGATACACTCTAACTCTAGATAATTATAATGGTTTTAATAACAAGTAATCTCGGTATCTTACTGAGGTTTAAAAAGGGAGCACCTGTTTGTGCCTAGAACTTATATATCTTTTTAATCATGTTCCAAATGGTATTTTAGTATATTATCCATCTGAGTTGTTCAACCTAAACTATTGAATTTTAATTTTTAGTTATTTATATTAGACATGTTTACTTTAGGTATAGATAGTAGGCTCTAAACTTTTTGAAAGTGCATACCAAGCCAATTCAAGCCATTTTTTTTTGTTTTTGTTTTGTTTTTGGTAATGGTAAGCATCAAAGTATGTTGGTATTGAAATCTACCTTTAAGTAAAAGGTCAATTTTTAGTTATCATTCTAGATTCAGTAATCCTTCTAGGCTGTTTTGAATCTAATGAGGAGAGCGACTGCCCCTAGACCTAGAAAATGAATTCTTTGTCTAGTTGAGCAAAGCGAAATCAATTGCTCTTAAGTTAATTATTAAAATATCTATGAATTCTGCCTTTGAGCCCCAGGAAACATGGTAGAAGATTTTTTTTTAAAGATAGGAATTGATTCTAATAGGAGAACAAATCTCTAAAGGAAATTCCACCTTTCTTTTGTGAGTTTCTCTCTTTAAGTTGTACCTGACAAGGGAAGGAAAAAAAATACAATAGAAGGGTGTGAAGTTCAGACATACACTTCTATGTAACAGTGTAAATATTGTCTACCCTCTTGAGAACAAGGACCATTTTTTGGTTCTTTTTGTTTTTAGTCCAGTACTGTGTCTAGCACTTTGTAGATATTTAATAAATGCTTGTTAATTGATTAATTGACTGAATGTGGCAGAACATCACAGCCCTCTCTCCATCTCCACATCTACCCCACTATTTCTGAAGTCCCAACATAATTTCATAGTGGGTCAAGTAGACTCCCCCTCTTGTCGGTCGCTCCTGAAATCTTTTTCTTCTGTCTCCCTTCTCCTCGAATCCTTCTAGCTTACACCATGATATTTTAAGCTTATTCTTCTTTATAGCCCACATCTTCCTTTGAATAAGTAGTAATAGTCTCTGCTTTTCTTAAAAACTAATCAATGCCACCACCACCACCACCATCAAAACCAACCCAAATCAGACACAAACAGGCTCTCTTTTCAAAGTGTCAGCTAGTTAACAGAATCAAGGCATCATCACACAAAATTATTTCAATAACCTAGATCTGCTCTGTATGGCAGCGATTTCATAATCATTACATTATGATTTTCTTAGTTTGTGAGCTTCTTTCTATCTATGCAAATTGTCTGTGTTCGTAGTCTTAGACAGCTGCATGAGCCTTAAATCAATAGAGAGATATGGAAAGATTGATAGATTTAGATAGGTCAACGGATAAATAGGTAGGCAGTTAGGTAGGTAAGCAGGGAGGTAGACAAAGCATTTATTAAGTACATACTATGTATTGGGCACTGTGTTAAGCGCTGAAATACAAACACAAGCAAAAAGATAATCTGTACTTTCAAGGGGTTTAAGTTGGTGAACAATAACATATAAAAGGAAGCTGGAAAGTAGGGGAAGAGGAGAAAGGAAGGTACCCATAGAATGGGGCCAGGGAGTGGGGTGGCACGTAAAAGTTCAGTGTTTCAGAACGGAACTGGGAGAGAGGTGAGCATGGTTGGTCTAGGCTCTTCCCCAAATGGATATCCCAGGAAAGACCTCACCAATTGGAGGAGAGTCAGGGCAGCTAGGTGGCCAGTGAGTAGAGCACTAGCCCTGGAGTCAGAAAGACCTTAGTTCAAATCCGACCTCAGACACTTGACACATATACTAGCTGTGTGACCTTGGGCAAGTCACTTAACCCCAATTGCCCTGCCAAAACAAAAACAAACAATTGGAGGAGAGAGCCAAAGGGGCAGAGAGATTTTAAGGGTGAGAAATCTTCAGAAATCTTCGTGTGCTAGATGGAGATGTAAAAATCTGGGGAGTCCAGAGTGTATTAGGAAGAGAAGGATATAGTTAAGTAAGTTGTCCATAGTCATTATAGCTAGTACATAAGTGTCAAAGGCAGGATATGAATTCAAATCTTCCTGACTCTATCCATTTTCTCTGGCCATACTACCACACTCCCTTTTTCTTACTACTGAATTGGAGAGTTCGAATATAAATAACTACCAGATATAAATATAAGGACTAAATATAAATAATGAGTTACTGGTAGTGCATATTTCTATAGTGTTTTAAGGTTTATAGCATCTTGTAGGGTAGGTATTATTGCTCTCATTTTATTGGTGAAGAAGTGGATGCTGAGTGACTTGATAAAGGTCACAAGGCAACTAACTAAATGTCAGAGTCTATATTTGAACCCAAATCTCTCCTTGACTCAAAGTGTAGTGTTCCTTCTACTTCATATCTCTGCTTATCCACACCCAATGATATTTGTGAGTCATATTGTAATAGAATAAATGACAAATCTTCATATTCAAAAATAAAACTGTTAGATCTGTTCATTATCCCACCAACCAGTACAGGGCTGGACACAGATCTCTTGGGCACTCCACTAGAGACCTCTATCCATTCATGAATAGGGCCAACCATATAATCAATTTGTAATCTGCCTAATTGTTCAGTCTACATCTCATCATCCTGAACAAGAATATATGAAAGACCTTGTTAAATATTTTGCTGAAATCTAGGTAAATTATATCTCCAGAATATCTCATTCTATTAATGTAGCCACCCTAACTAAAAAGGGAATGAGGTTCATTTGCATGTTCCGTTCTTGATGAAGTTGTTTAAGTTCTTCGTGATCTCAGTTCCCTTTTCTATGTAGAAGTTTATGAAGAATCCTCTTAACAGAACATTCTCTAGGTTTGCAAGGAACTGAAGTCAAGATTGCTGTTCTGTAGTCTAAAATATGCTGCTCTTTTTCTTTAAAAAAAGGGACAAAGTTTGCCCTTCAGTTCTGTAGTACTCCTTCCATTCTATAAGATTTTTCAGAGATAGGGGTTAGGACACTGAATTTGGAGTCATGGTCTATGACCAATTTACTCTATGATCTTCTTTGTGCCTTTTAGAACTAAGTCCTACCATCTATAAACAGAAGGAAAATGAATTTGCCTGAAGACTGATAGATTTAAAGAAGAATCCAATTAGTTTAGCAAGAGATCCAGGAGAACCCCTCTGCCTTCTAGTCCAATGTTTTATCATAAGGGCAACAATGTTCCATTTGGATCAGAGCCAGAATCCCAGACATCAGAAATAGCCTCCCAGCTCTTCTCCTCCAGTCTGTTTACTCTGTTTATTTTGGGTGTAGTTGTTTATGTTGCTAAGATTTCCAGCCTAAAGCATCCGGTACCTGCCTTCATTATTCAGATTTTCATGGTTGTCCCCCGAGTCTTTCTGTGTCAGTGGGTGCAGACAATGAATCTAATAAATGAATAAATATCTAAAATAAATATTCACATGACTCAACATGCAAGCATTACAGCAAACTCAAAGCCAGCCTAGAATTTCTGTAGGTCAATTACCATTCTGGAGGAGAAATCTTCAGCACCCCCACCCCCACCCCGACCCCTCCTGTGAGGGAGGCACTGGCTCACATTCAGAGAATCACATTTTAAGTATAGCTCGGCTGACTTGAGCGCTGGTTTTGCTTAATAACCCCGAGGGGATTCTGAGCTGGATGAAGCCAAGAGGGTGAGATTTTTCTGATCCAAGTAGGGATCCAAAATATCTGGATTCTAATCATTTCAATAATACTCCTGGGTTTGATTCAACCTCAGCTACCTTTGGTTTGTATTTTTCTGTTCCCTTTTGTGTCATCCCTCCCGGGCCCAACCCCTTCAGCTCCACTTTGAGAAGAGAGAAAGCCGAGCAGATTCTGGATGAATGGGAATACACATCTCGCTATTAAAAGAGATATTTATCTCATTTATTTTCTCATTATTATTCTAATGATTATTAATTTAGTAATTCTTAAAACCTTAGGCTTTACAACTTAGAACGCCGCCCTTGCAAACATACAGGCAACAAAATGAATTTGTATTTTCAGTGACAACTGTTTGGATTTGGGGTAGGAAATGTTTTCTCTAATGTGAAAATAATTAGAATTTTCTTCCTCATTCTTAACCTCAGATCTTTTCTGCAACCCTTAAACTGTCATAGTTTAGCTTTGTACAGAATTTTAGAAATAAAGGCACATTTTTACAATGCTCTCCAGATCTTCGGAACAGTTGGACCCTGAGATTGATAACGAGTCAAGTGACTTTTTGGTTTGGAGTAAACTTTGGGCAATTTTCTATTTTTGTTACTTCCCCGTCCCCCTCCCCACACCCAACTTTAGCTTCCTGACTCTTAATTTGGAGATTGTCTCCCTGAAAATTTCAGGGTATGCAAAGTAGTCTTTGGCTCCACTTTCATTTAGCAATGATGCACTTAATGACTGATATCCTGCTGTTGTTAATCGGATCTTTAGGTAAATATCATTCTTCAGAAAATAAAACGAATCTTACTAGCTAACTGGCTCCTTTAAGATGTGCAATGAGGGGATATGAGCCAAGAATCTGCAATATTCTTTATAATTTCATGGGGTCTTCTAAGGAAATGTGCCAATTTTATGGGGACTCTTAGGGAAAAATTCTGATTTCATGTGGATTCGAGTGAAAAGGTAAATTTCATGGGATTTCTAAAAATGGCTGGATTTCTCAGGATCCATGAAATCTGTGACAGCCATGGAGAAAATTCACCTCTCTTGTTATGGAGTAAATTTCAGTGCAGTTTGGCAGAACTTTGGTTCTCATGCACTTGCTATGTTACATTTGAGGGTCCTTTGGGGGTCCATTTTGACCACGTATCTTTTTATTGATTGATGCCTGATACCAAAGATGCTTTGTTCACATGACAATCCTCCTAGGCTTGGAAGTCAGGCCCTAGACAACCAGTAGTTAAGCTCACTCAAGGGTCCAAGGAGACTTCTGTGGAAGAAAGAGAAACTATCTGCCTTGATTACCATCCATTCCAGTCCCATGCCAGAGTCCAAGGAGATAATGCACTGCCCCTCCTCACCCAACTTCTGTTCATTGACATATTATGTATATATGATTTATCTATATGATGTGTAAAAATAAATGCATGGTAGTTTTGTAGCGGAAGGCAGGAGTAGCTAGGGATTTGGACAAAGTCTCACATAGGACACGGCACATATCTTGGGTGGGGGGGCGGTACTGAGAAAGTCCAGGGTCCTAGAAGATCATCTGTTGCATTGCTTGAGGGAGGACAGTCTAGGCTGGAGTTACTGGGAAATGGGCCACCCCTATACCAGTATGACCACATTAAACCATAGAGTTATCGTTGGAAACCCCACTCCTCTTCACAAAGATGGTAAAGGGCAGTAAGCAGGATCCTAAAGACTTCATGTGTCTCAGGTAAGTTCCTCCCCAGCTTGCCCCCAGCTTGCTTCTCTCCCATAGCTTGGCTCATGATCTTCTTGGACCAGAAATCACAATTTCTACTGATGGCTCTGCTAATCAAGGTTCTATGGCTCACACATTTTTATTTTTGGTAGGTGTTCGCAGGATGTTTGATCATCAGACTAGAATAATATGTCTTTGTTTCTCATATAGCATTGCGGTTGTGGTGAACTTGAAACAAATTAAGGACTTTTTAACATTGTCATGAGGATTTTAATGTTTTTGAAGAAAAAATGAATCTTTTTGTTTGTTTTTACAACATATACATTAACATACAAATAAAAGATGATATGCTTTTTGTGTTTTATTTTACAATAAGGGATTTGGATCTATACAAGCCAAGGTAAAAAAAATTGTTGTGAATTAATTACAAAATTAAAAAAAAAACCTTAGTATGTATCTTTATATCAAGGAACAGAATATAATAAAGACCAAAGCAGAGTGTTAATAAATTGAAGAAACCAACACAAAAACAAATTCAGTAAGAATAGTCTAATCATGTCACAGACCCCCAAGCCTTAAAATCAAAAGACAAACTCCAGTGGCTCTCTATCACCTCCAGGAGCCACTCAAAATCTCCTGACTCCTTGCATTTTCACTGGCTGACCACCATGCCTAAAACTCACTTCTTCACATCTGTCTCTGGAGTAGGGTAGGGCAGAGGAAATGAAGCTCAGGCTAGCTTCCGTGAGGTAAATATTTATTTTTGCTAACCAGGTACTAAGGTTAAAACATAGCAAGATTTGTCAGCAACCTCCACATCTGTCACTCTGAGTCAAAGCCCTACCTGTCTCATCCTAGGTACAGGTTAGTAACCTCATCCCTTGTGAATATCTTCTACTTTTGTGTTCCGTTTTCTCAGTAGCAGAGGAGAAAAATTTTACTGGTGTCTGTATTTATATATTTTTGTGTTTTATATATATGCACGTATATATATATTACATTATATTATATAGTACATTATATTACACACATACACACACACATATATACATACAGAATATATACACAGATACATATGCCCAATCAGACTTTTCCTGTAGGAAATATTTACCTAAATGCATTTATGTAAACTTGAAGTGCTTCTAGGGTTAAGAGAGTTATGAACTTGTGATAATGCCTGTGACCACAACAGGAAGCAACTGGGAGGAAGAAATTTAAATTATACCATTTGAATATGGCTTCTTCAAAATTGTGGCTTAAAATATTAAAGGAACATAATTAACTATTTTTATTTTGTTTTAAAAGAAAACAATGAAATAAAATGAATGAATTAAATGTAAAACTGCAACTGTAACCTAGCTCTTTTTCTAGTCCTGTTAGTAAAAGGGTATTGCCAAATATAGCCAGAGATGTGATGGTAAATGTTTAACTGGCTATCTGGGGGAAAAAAGCATGATATTTTAAATTTAATCTGTCTCTGTTAGTTTCTCCCATCTAGACAATCAAGAAAGCAATAAATAAACCCTAATATTTTAACTTCCTTTTATAAAAAATAATTTTTTTCCCTCTTGCTTTTATGATTGTTATATTTTATTCCTCCTCTTAATACTGGTGCTTTTGATAAGCTCTGGGTGTGGATTCTGCAATAACTCCTGGGATTATGAGAAGACCAGATCTAAAAGCAATCATTGCCTTGGGGTATGCAGAGGACACAAGGGTCAGTCTGGGGCACATAGGCCTCACTGACAGTTGACTGAGTCCACACTTAGCCTTCATACAACATTCATGATGAACCTGAGACTGGTCTGACTCTTATGCTCTATCGTAGACATGAAGATCCAAGCTACTCTCTACATAACTCAGGGCAGAATACAGATTGCTTTGTAGGTACCCTGGCTGTTTTAAAGTTTTCTTTTAACACACTGACTTTGAAATTTCTCAGTGTATATGTGACTCTCTCTCTCTCTCTCTCTCTCTCTCTCTCTCTCTCTCTCTCTCTCTGTGTGTGTGTGTGTGTGTGTGTGCAAGAGAGAGAGAGAGAAAGAAAGAGAATATGTTCCCTATGGGCAAATCATGCTTTCTGGCTTCTCTTTATACCAAAGTTCTTCTGACATTTGATCTTTTATCTCTTTTCCTACAAGCCAAAGATTTGAGGAGGTCTGCTTTCCTTAGCAAATTTAGAGAGGGCTGAATGTTACTAGGACACAAATGATCCATTTTAGTTTAAATATTTTACTTTATACATGGAAGGCAGAGGCAGAAGTGATGTCATTAATTCATAACCATGAAACCTGACAGCTCAAGCCTTTTTTTTTTAGTTTCTGACTCCTTTGAAAGGGACAAAGGTCTCTAGCGTAAAGGGACTGCACATTTGTGAAAATGAAAACATATTGTTATTGTTCTTTTTCTTATGAAGAATCAGATGGGAGTCTTAAGAAGAAAATACCACAGTAGGGGGCTGAAGCACTTGAGTATGCTAAGGAGCTATGCTCCCTATTCTGTGGTCTCCCATCCCAATTCCTTTAGAGCAGTAGGACTGGAGTCAGGAAGACTGAGTTCAAATCTGACTTCAGATACTTAGTAGCTGTGTGATCCTGGGCAAATCATTCTGTCTGCCTCAATTTCTTTAACTGTATATTAGGAGGATAATGAAAGAACTTATCTTCCAGGGTTGTTGTGAAGATAAAACATATGGATAATATTTGTAAAGTACTTTGCTTAATGTCTGACACATAAATTCTTGCTTACTTCCTTGTGAAATGATAATGATGAGTCAACCTTGCCTCTTGGGCCAATTAAGCGGCACAGTGGACAGAGTGCTAGGTCTGGAGTCAGGAGGACCTAAGTTCAAATCTGGCCTCAGACATTTACAAGCTGTGTGACCTGGACAAGTCACTTGATCCTGTTTGCCTCAGTTCCACATCTATAAAGTGAGCTGGAGAAGGAAATGAGAAACTGCTTCAATATCTTTGCCAAGGAAATCCCCAAACCCACAGAGCTGGACATGATTGAAATGACTGAACAACAACAGATCTTGCCTTTATGTGATTGCCTGAGCAATGGTGTATAGTGAATCGCTAATTAGGTCCAGTAGTCTCTACCTAGAGCTTAAATTACCTATAGATTGCCCTTTCAGCTCCTCCAGATCTCTCTATATATGCACATGCTCTGGAGACCCTCCAAAGCTCCTCTTTATTCAAGTACATCTTCCCTCTCCTCCCCTCCTCCGTACCAGCTCCCCAATCTCAATGGCTTGGTGTACATTCTGAGATGAACGTTCTACGAAAAGAAGAAAACGAAAGGAAGAAAGAGAAGATAATGTCCACTTCAAAGGTATGCTAGTAAAAGTTTGATAATCATCTCACTGAAAAAAATGTACATATAGCACATTTTAAATTTAAATTATAAATCTGAATTATTAATAAAATCTAGTTAATTAGCAAACAATGAATAAAACCTTGATTTTAGAGATATAATTGCTTGCACTGAAAATTTAACACCCAGCTCTTTCAAGCTGGTCCACTCCCTCCCTGATTAGAATCAATCACAAAGTACTTCCTGAACATGAAAAGTCTAGAGGGTTAAGTTATATGAAGAAAGGGACTATCCTTTATTTTTCACTGTATCTCACTAAACACTTCCAGTGGTGGTTGAATAAATTAATGAATACATAGAATGAAGTGCTTATAAATTTAAAATAATAAGTCTACTAGATTGCAAATGGTAAGAGTGTCCATTCTTCATCCTTGTAATCAGGGCAACTGGATGCACACACCAGGTGAATTGTGACTAAATATGGCTGTGACTTATCTATTGGGAAGCAACATGGTAGCATCCTCTCTGCCTGGAGCACCATTTTGGATGCTCTGGGGAGACACCAAGAAAAAGGAGGGAAGTTGTTGTTATTCAGTCATTTTCAGTCATGTGTAACTCTCCATGACCCCATTTGGAGTTTTCTCAGCAAAGATATGGGAGGGGTTTGCCATTTCCTTCTGTAGCTCATTTTATAGATAAGGAAACTGAGGCAAACAGGGTTAAGTGACTTTCCCAGGGTCATACGGCTAGTAAGTATCTGTGGCCAGATTTGAACTCAGGAAGATGAGTCTTCCTGATTCCAGGCCTGGAGGGAAGGTTTGAGTTCAATTTCTGCCAATGACCCATAGCCCATGACCTCAAGTAAGTCCTTTCATCATTATGGGCTTCAGATTCCTCATCTTTAAAGTTTGTTTCTGCTGAAAATCTTTGATTCTGTGAACCTGATCCATTAAACACACACACACACACACACACACACAAACACACACACACACACACACAATCTTATGATTTTCCTCCAGCTGTACATTGTCCCCTAGCAATCACTGGCATAGTTCTTTCTCTCTGTAATTTTCATTGACACCGAATACCATTTGGTGGAAGAAAACTCCGTAAGACAAAAAGCAGCATAATCAGGTGCCTGAAACTGTGAGATTATAGTTCTAGGGCCTAACTCATTAAAAATATTCCCTATGACCTTAAGAAGTATACTTAACACCTTGAGCCCTTTCTTCTTTGCATCAGCCAAATGAGATCTTCATACATTTGTTTGTCAGAGGTGTGAAAATATATGCATGTATGTAGATGGAAGCAGTTAGGAAAAAAGAATACTCCACATGTCTAATTTGCTAACATTAGAGCATCAGATTTGGAAGAGACCTTGGAGTTCCATCTGTTCTAACTTCCTCATTTTAAAGGTGAAAGAATGAGGTGTAGATAAATTCTATTTGTCTAAGGACACATAGCTAGTCAATAGCAAAGCCATGACTCAATCTCAGGTCACTTGCCTTTCAGTCTACACTAGGCCACATCTGTTGCTTGAAGGTCTTTCATGGGCATGGGGGTGGGATATAAGAATCTACCTCTCCATGAGACTTCCCATTCTAGTTTTATAATGTTCCTTTAGGAAGTCTGATTCCCCCTAAAAACAAACAAAAACCCTCTTGTTTTGGGCTTTTTTGAGATTTCCAATTAGTGTATAAGACAGACTGTCTCTGCTCTAGACATAACTCTCCTTTCTGTCTGGCACCCCTGTCCTTACTTTTCTGGACTCTTCTATGCATGGAATCTTCCATGATGGAAACTTACATGCTCCATGATTTATTGGGGATATGCATGGTATTCTCTGAACAATTATCTGTATCTCAATCAATTAATCAATAAGCAGTTTTTAAGTACCTACTATGTGTCAGGCACTGGGGATACAAAAAGAGGCCAAAGACTGTTTCTGCTCTTAAGGAGCTTATAATCTAATAGAGGAGACAATATACAAATACATATATATATACATACATATATATGTATATATGCATATATATGTATACATATATGTGTATATATGTATGTATATATATGTATAAAGCAAGGTATATACAGCATAAATAGGAAATAATGAATAGGAGGAAGATAGTGGAATTAAGAAGGGTTGGGGAAAACTTCCTAGAGAAGGTGGGATATTAGTTCGAACTTAAAGGAGGCTAGGGAGGTCAGTAATCAGAGCAAAGGAGGGAGAGTATTGCGGACAGGGAGGACAGTCAGACAAAATGCCAGGAGCCTAGAGATGGAATGTCTTATTTTCGGAACTAGCCAGGAGGCCAGTGTCACAAGATCAGAGAGTATGAAGACTGGGAAGGTAGGAGAGGGCTTGGACATGAAGGGCTTTGAATGCTAACCAGAGTTTTTTGTATTTGCTCCTAACAGCAATAGGGAGCCACTGTAGTTTATTGAGTTGGAGGGGGACATGATCATATCTGAGCTTTAGGAAAATCGTTTTATTGTCTGAATAGAAGATGGATTGGAGTGGGGAAAGACTTGAGGCAGGCTGACCCACCAGAAGACTATTGCAGTAATCCAAGCATGAGGTAATAAAGGTCTAGTACTAGAGCGGTGGCAGTGTCGGATGAGAGGAGGGTGTATATGAGAAATTTTTTCAAAGAGAAATTGACAGGTTTTGGCAATAGGAAATGGGGGAAAGATAATGAACTCTGTTTTGGACATAAATGAGTGTAAGATGTCTGCTGGACATCTATTTTGGGATGTCTAAAATGCAGTTGAAGATACAAGATTGGGGATCAAAAGAAAGTTTGGGTAAGGACAGGTGGACTTGAGCATCATCAGGATTGAAATGGCAACTAAATCCATGAGAGCAGATGAAGTAGTACAGAGGCAGAAGAGAACAGGGCCTTAGGACAGAATCCTTAGGGATATCTATGGTTAGAAAGTATGATCTGGAGGAAGAGCTAGCAAAGTAGGCAGAGATGGATCAGTCAGATAGGTAGAAGGAAAACTAGGGGAGAGAAAGAGAGAGAGAGAGAGAGAGAGAGAGAGAGAGAGAGAGAGAGAGAGAGAGAGAGAGACATAATGAACAGCTAGATAGATAAGAAACTAAACAATTAAGACTGAATAAGATTGCCCCACTCTGTGAAATGAAATGCCTGTTTCAGTACTTGGGCTACGTTGGGTTGTTAAGGGTTGTCATAGCATGGTCTCTAACCCCATATATGGGGGACAGAACTAGGTGTCTGTAGCAAACCAGGAGTGTTTGGTGAACCTGATATAACCTGATGGGGTCAGGTCTAGAGAGAGTTTTGGGTATAATTATGAACCCCCTTCATCTCATTGCTATAGCCCCAAAGTCGTTGTACCCAAATCCAGTAAGTTCAACTCTAGGAACCTAGCCCTAGTTGTAACCTTGTCTCTCTAGTCACTGAAGAAACAAATGTATCACTTCCCTTCTAGCGAGGCAGATTCAGTTCTATCTTTGTTTCTCTTGTGTCTAAAATCCAAGTGTATTCTCTGGCACAAAATATTCTTCCCTCTCTGTACTCTGCTACCTCTGGCTACCTCAGCTTAGGACTCAAGCCTTCTTTTGCATGAACTAAAATATACCTATAATAATAATAACTGCCATTTGTAATGAAAGCCTTCTGCTTTTAGCATCACTGTTGACTAATATTGAGCTGGGAATTCACTGAAAACAAACAAATGAAAACCAACAAAACACTGATTTTTTTCCCCCAACTGCTCTCCAGCATGTGCCTTTTCTATCTTGAACTGGCAAAGGTGATTTTTTTTAACTCAGCTGTAGGATTTTGGATTTATTTCTACACAGCTTCATCCTACTAGCTTCAGTCCAATGTTCTAGCCTTTGAGGTTTTTCAGATCCTGACGTTCCAATCTGAAATACCGGTGATTTTTTTCCCCAATCTTTGTGCCATCTGCAAATTTGATAAGCATCATCCTTTGTGACATTTTGAAGTCTGAAAAAATGTCAAATGACATTTGATCATGTTTAAAGTTTGCAAAGTTCTTAACATACATGATCTCATTTGAGCTCATGAAGGAGGGGTGACTATTACCCTCATTTCACAGAGGACGGGAACACAGAGTCAGAGAGGATGAGCTATATATCCTCTTTTTACCATTTATCGTTTTTGAGACTGTTTCTCTGTTTGTATCTGTATCTATATTTGTATTTCTTCTGTCACTTAAGCCTTTGGAATATCAGTTTTCTTATCTGCAAAATGGGGCTAATTTTACACTTCCCTGTTAGGATCAAACGAGATAACAATAGTTAGCTTCTATAAAGTACTTTAAGGTTTAAAAAGCACTTTATACATGTTAATTCATTTGATTTTCATAACAATCCTGTTCAGTAGGTGCTATTATTATCATTCCCCATTTTACTGATGTGGAAACTGAGGCACAGAAAAGTTAAGCGACTTGCCCAGGATCATGAAGACAGTATCTGATTTGAATTCAGGTCTTACCAATTCTAAGTCCTATGTTTTATCCACTGTGTGCACTAGCTGTGTGTATATCATATATACAAATACATACAGATAGACACATGTATGTATGTGTACGCATGTATATATGTGTACATATGTATATGTATGTATGCATGTGTATGTATATATACATGCATATATTATATATATACATAACATATACCCACATATATGTGGGGAGAGACACACACAGAACATATAGGGGGCAGATGGTAGTGCATTAGATATAGTATTGGGACTTGAAGTCAGGAAGACTCAACTCTCTGAATCCAAGTTTGGACTCAGATATTTACTAGCTGAGTGACTCTGGGCAAGTTGCTTAACCTTGTTTGCCTCAGTTTCCTCATCTGTAAAATGAGCTGGAGAAGGATATGTCAAACTGTTCCAGTATCTCTGCTAAGAAAACCTCAAATGGGATTGCAAAGAGTCGGACATGACTGAAACAACTGAACCAAATAGTATATATACACATATATTTATGTATAATCTATCTATCTATATATATATGCCTATATACATGATACAGATAGAAATGTAGATGACATATATATCTGTATAGATATATAACTCTTTGTCTATAGATCTATATCTAAAGATCTATATACAAATATAGATAAATATAGACATAGGTATAGATATATAGATATAACTCGGGTTTTCTGTTGGGCAGCTGAGGTATCTGACCACTTGGGTGAATTTCTAGAGAAAATGGTGCCTTTTAAGTGTGAGCCAAGCCTATGCATATTTTAATAAAGAAAAAAGGAATAAATTCATGAACTAGCCGGAGAGATTAATTAAGCCTCAAACCAGGGACAAAATGCTTAGCATACACTGATCAAGAGAAAAACCCAGAGCCAACAGGAGGCAGACATTAAGATGTGCCAGCTCCTCATCTAAGTGGGAATGAATGCTGGGTTACAACCATGCAGGAAGGTGTCTTAGCTTACCAAAGGTCATTGATCATCACAGCCTGGCCGATCAGCGAGGGAGATTTCAATTGCACTCTCGTGCATGGCTAGGAGTGTCTTATTACAGGAAGGATATTACAGACTTGGAAGAGGTACAGAAAAGGGCAACGGGATGATAAATGGTATCAATGTTTATAACTGTGAAGAAGAAAGGGGAGGAAAATTAGTTTTATATTCACTAGAAAGGAGGAGATTAAGAAGGGCAATTACTGAGGTGTCTCAGACTCTGATGAGTATTGAGGAGCAGACAGCAAAGGCTAGGCAGGAAAAAGGGGGCATGAACTGGAAGTAACAAAAGATCTTGCTTTAAAGGGCATTTGGAAGCAACTAATTTACATACAGGGTTATTACTGGGACATGTGGAGAGGGCACCCAGCCCCAGTGGTGGTAGGGGTTCTGAATCTAGGGCTATTTTCAAAATGAGTCCAGTGACTGTCCAGTGCGGGGTGGATATCATAGGACACAGACACTGTGTAGAGAGAGACAGGCAAGTGCTGAGATCACGTGGCCTCTCTCCTTCCTGAAACGCAAGCTGCTGCACCTCATTAAACTAACACACTGATCTGGCAGAGAGGCGTTCTGGAATCCTAAAAACATCAGTTTCCATCTGAACCTTTCATTTCTTATATGCTTAATTTGGCTTACTCAGCTTTAGTGCTGAATTTGTGATACCGTAAATCCTCATACTGCTCTGGAAATCAGATGTCCATCAGATCTTGACTTCTTTGTCAATTGGGAAATGGTAGAACAGAAAAGGATGTAAGCACTTTGGCGCCTCCAGGGTGGGAATTTAGTTTCAGTCCTGATACCCACCCATATCAGAGGTTTTTAGCCTGGGGTCTCTGAAATTATTGATCCTTAAAGATCATTTATTAACTATATCTCAATATAATTGTTTTCCTTCGTAGTCTTATGTATTTCATTTAATTCATTTAAAAACATTATTTTGAGGAGGCACAGAAGTGCCTGCCAAACGTGTCCATGATGTAAAAAGGTTAACAACCACCAGATGAATTAATTGCCTTTTGTTCCAGCTACTGAGGAAGTTGAGGCTGATGGATCTCTTGAACTCAGGAGTTCTGAGTTTCAGTGAGCTGAGCTGATGGTATAAAACTTTCTTAAATCAGTTTGGTGAGCTTCTGAGAGTTTGGAACCAGCTGGCTACCTGTGGAGGGGCAAACCAAATTATCTCAGAAAGGGAGAATGTCCTGGGCTGATCAGTAGTGGGATTTGTCCCTTCACATCCTGTCTGGGTGAAATAAAGACACCCAATCTTGACAAGAAAAGAAAAAAAGTTAAGAACCCCTGATCTATTTGAACAGGAGCTGTTATTATTGTTACTGTTAATATTATCATTTCCCAATCCCTTTTCCCCCTACCAAATATATAAACAGATAAAAATAAGAAAGACTTACCTATCTCAGGCTATTAACCTGTATGATTCCTGTTAAATTCCTTTACCTCTCTGGGCTTAGATTTCCTCATATGTAAAATGAGGGACTTGGATCAGAACAGTAGTGTGACACTCAAACAGGAATATTTGAAATAGTTTATAAGGATTCCCATGGGCTGCATATTGACTTAGTTTTAAAATGTAATGTTACCTAGTTTTTACTTATTTTTTATTTAGTTTGCTGAATATTTTCCAGTTACATTTGAATCCAGTTCTGGCACCCTGGGGAGTGTTGTGGGATGTGTTTAACACCTCTGCAGCAGACCACCTTGAAACTCCCTTCCAGCTCTAAAATTATGACCCTACAATCCCTTTAAAGATAGGAGCAGAAAAAAAAAAACTTTCAAAGACAATTTATGATAGGGATCTATTATCCTCAGATTTTCAAAGAGAAAAGATTTTAATTTAGTATTCCCTTGGTTCCCCCTCAATTAGCTTATAGATGCTGTCCTTTCCTCTGGCTTCCCTTAGCACTAGATAGTTTGAGGTTAAGCATCTTGCATAGTTGAATAAAAACCAGAGTCAGAAACTAACTTCCATTGGGCTTTCCAGCAGACTTTTAAATGAGGGCAATCTCTGGTGTGCTTTGTGTAAATACTTCAAGGACTTCGTTCTGTGAGTATTCCTGTGGATGCAGATTGTAACCCCCCTCTTTGCCTTAGTTGAAGTTTTAATAAATTATTTTGTCTCCATAATTCATCACCTGGTGACCCATTCCCTGGTGACAAGACTGTCTGTATTTAGCAAGGTAAGTTCTGGGAGAGTTGACATAGTCCTTCTGGAAGATAGGTGGTGCAGTGTATAGAGCCCAAGGCACGTTATTATGCATAAAATGGATTATAGAGATTATTATTTAATTAATATAGAGAATTCTCAGGTGAAAACATTCCTCCTACCAATGCAGTTCAGTGCTTTTTCTCTAACTTATAGTCCTAAAGAGTTGCCTCAATCCCAGGGTCTTTGTCAGAGGCTTGAATCTAGGGCTAATTCTCTACTCATTACACAATGTTGTATCAGAAAATACATGTTTTATAATTAATACAAACACATACATACACATATATGTATGTCATGAGGAGCCTTCAGGGGGCCTTTCCTTCCCCTGTCACAACCTACCCCAGGGACTCAGATTACAGCTAGTCAGTCAACAAACATTATTATGGCCTTAGTATGGGTCAGGCATTATGCAAAACCCTGGGGAAAGAAGAAACAAAAAAAGAAAGAAAAAAAGAAAAGAAAAAAGAAAGAAAGAAAGAAGAAGAACAAGAAAGAAAGAAGAAAGAAGAAAGGAGGAGAAGGAAGGAAGAAAGAAAGAAAGAAAAGAAAGAAAGAAAGAAAGAAAGAAAGAAGAAAGAAAGAAAGAAAGAAAGAAAGAAAGGAAGGAAGGAAGGAAGAAAGGAAGGGAAAGGAAGGAAGGAAGGAAGCCCACCACTGGGGCTGGGTGCCCTCTCCACATGTCCCAGTAATAACCCTGTATGTAAAGTAGTTGCTTCCAGAAAAAGAAGAAAGAAAGGAAGGAAGGAAGGAAGGAAAGGAGAAAGAAAGAGAGAGGGAAAGAAAGAGAAGAGAGAAAAATCGAGAAAGAGAAGAAAGAAAGAGAAAGAGAGAGAGATAAAGACAGATAAAAGAGGGATAAAAGAAAGAGAGGAAAGAAACAAAGGGAAAAAGGAAGGAGAGAAGGAAGGAAAGGGAGGAGGGAGGAAGGATGGAACAGAATAAGAAACAGAGGAAGAGAAGAAGGGGGAGGGAGGAAAGGAGGCAGAAGGGAGGAAGGAAAAAGGGAAGGAAGGAAGAAAGGAATGGAGGAAGGAATGAGGGAAGGAGGTTAGGAAAGAGGGAAGGAAGGAAGGAAGAAAAGCAAGAAAGAAGAAAAATGAAGTAAAGCAAAAAAGAGGAAAGGAAAGCAAGAAAAAAGAAGGAGGGGAGGGAGGAAAGGAGGAAAGAAAGAAGTAAGGAAAGCAAGAAAGAAGGAAAAAATGAAGGAAGGAAAGCAAAAAGAAGGAAGGAAGGAAGTCAAAAAGGAAGGAAAGAAGGAAAGAAATTTAAATTGCATATTCCAATGAAGTAAATATATGTAAGTGAATGACAGACAGATACAGAGTATATGAAGGTAATCAGCATTATCCATTAGGCTTCCTGCCAGAGCAGAGGTTTGAGCTGAGTCTTGAATGAAACGAAGTAAGCAAAGAGGGGGAAGAAGGACATTGCCATCATGAAGGCTGCCTAGTGCAAAATGACCTGGTCAGTCCACAGTGCCAGGAGCAGCAGACCATGAAGACTTCTTCCCCTCCCCCACCTCAGTTCCTACCAGGTGCTAGATTCTGACACATATCCCTCCCAACTTCACCCCTATGGGAGTGACCTAGGGCTTTGCTCCACTCCAACCCTTGAACGTATTTTCCCACTTCTCACATCACCAACTGCTATTGGACTTTCCAAACTGAATATCTTAGAGGCAGTTTCCAAAACAAGTCTCATTTTGTTTTCCTTAAAGCTCTTTATTCTTCTGAACTTTTCCATTATGGTGAAGGGCATCACTACTCTTCTAGTCAACCTGGTTCAAAATCTTGATGTTGTCCTTGACGTCTATTGTCATTTTACTCACAGAGCAACCACCCTGATCTAGGCTCTTATCCTCTCTTGCCTTGACTATTTGCAACCTATCCTACATTCACCTGAAATGTTTTTGCTAAAGTGTAGGAATCCAATCCAATCCAAAAACCATTTTTCAAGGGCCTACTGTGTGTCTGGTATTGAGCTAAGCACTAGATATACAGTTGATGAAATTAAAGATAGTCCCTATGTTAACATGGACATATGAAGGTTTGGAACACCTCAGTTCAGTACCCAGAAAGCTGCTGTTAATATTACCAGAGGAAAAAGCCTAAAGGGCATATGTTCAGGATAAGACACTTATCCTTACCCTGGTGTTATGGGGAGTAGAACAGTTCTGCCATCTGGGTACAGTTTCTGATCCAGCCTTTGTGATCTAGATTCCCTAAGTTTGAAGGAAGTAAAAAAGAACAACACACAAACTTGAGATCTGGGAGGGCTGCAGAGATCTTATGATCATTAGTCACAATCTTCTAGACAATGCCTCATGATTTGAAGGAGAGAACTGGTTTGACTGGAGGTAGAGCACCGCCAGACAAAACATAGCACAAGATGGAAACTGACATAAAGGGAAACAAGCAAGCTTTATTGAGGGGGAGATACTTATAAAATGAAGACCCAGTTAGGGAGGATGCACACAGGATAGCCCAATTGGGTACTAGATGGAGTCAAGCATCCTACACAGTTGAACTGGAGTAACTTTTATAGGGTTCTTATACGTGTCAAATTAGACCAGGCAGTAGAGACAGGGAGCGGGTGTAGGTCCGGGTTTGGGATTGGTGTTGAGTTTTGCTAGAGGGAAGGAACACCTGAAGAGTTGTCAGCTCCTAGATATTCAAACTCCCCATCCATGGGAAAAGGGAGTGTAAGACATTATTGAAGATCTTTAACTTGGTGTTTTCGATCTTATTGGAGTGGGGGAGACTATTGTATTCTTTATAATAGGTGTGATCATATCACTCCCATACTCAAAACTTTTTGGTGGTTCCCTGTTTCCTTTAGGATCAAATAAAAACTATTCTCACCTTGGCCCTTCCCTCTCTTTCTAGCCTTCTTACACTTTACTCACTGAGTTCTATGGGTCAGCCATACTGACCCACTTGCTGTCTCTCACACACGATGCTCCATCTCTCAACTCCATGACTTTGCATTTTCTGTCCCACATATCCGGAATGCTCTCCCTCAACACCTCCACTTATAATTCCTGCCTTCCTTCAAGACCAAGCTCATATCAGCTTCTGCAAGAGGCTTTTCCTGGTCCCCCAGCTGCTAGTACCATTCCCACTAATATTACTTTACGTATATCACATATGAATGTACCAACGTACAAGCTTTCTCTCCCATTAGAATATAAGCAGAGAAATTTTTTGTCTTTGTATCACCAATACCTTTCAAATAATGAACACTTATTAAAATACTAGTTGTAATTGATTAAGTGCTTCATATGTAACAGGTGCTCTGTGCTAGGTCCTGCAAGTGCATTGACATAAATAAAAAATTTCCAGCCCTAAAAGAATTTATATTTTATAGGTGAAAATGGTCCTGGTTATTTTATAGGTCATAGACGGTACAGCTGTCAGTAAAATCAACCCCAATGAATTGGTGCCTAAGGTCAAAAAAAGAAATAGGCAGCATTGGTTATTAGTGTTCTAGTTTCTACACACTTTATTTTTCATAACCTTAAGTAGAAAAATCTCAGGCTTCTCTGAACTTGTTGGTGATTTGAGGGAGATGGTATTTTCTCATAATGCTTCTCTAGTTTGTAAGCAAGGTGACCTATTGAAATGACACGTTTGCTAGGATCTGGTGAGGTGCTTCCTAACCAAACACCACGTTGCTGTTCAGTCGTTTCAGTCTTGCCCGATTCTTCATGAGCCCTTTTGAGGTTTGCATGGCAAAGATACTGGAGTGGTTTGCCGTAACCTTCTCCAGTTTCTTTTACAAATGAGGAACTGAGGCCAAAAAGGACCCAGTCTGCCCAGGGTCACACTGCTAGTGCTTGAGGTAGGATTTGAGCTCATGAAGATGAGTCTTCCTCATTCCAAGGCCAGTGTTCTATCCACTGCAACACCATAGATGGTGGTTACAGATAATACAATACACTCAACCTCAATAAACATGGAAAGAAACTCCAAGTGACAAGGAATAGAGATTCCAGGTTCTGAGTAAGTCAGCCTTTTGGAAAATGTAATGGCATAACAGCTCTAGTTGTGGGAAGCACTGGTACGCTCAACACAAAGCTTTCAAATGACTTAATAAAGAGAAAGAGGCATTTCTCCTCCAGACAGTACAAAGCAAAGAAAACAATTAAAAAGGATTATGCAGAGCCAGTGTTAAGATACATGTCAAATTCAGGTAGAGAGACAAGGAAGAATCAAAGCTCAGAGGGAAAGTTTGCTTCAGGTAGAAATGAAATGTCTCTTTTTTCCCTCTCTTCCTTCCTTCCATCCATCCCTTCCTTCCTTCCATCTATCTTTCCTTCCTTCTCTTTCTTTCTTTCTTTCTTTCTTTCTTTCTTTCTTTCTTTCTTTCTTTCTTTCTTTCTCTTTCTTTCTTTCCTTCCTTCCTTCCTTCCTTCCTTCCCTCCTTTTTTCCTCCCTTCCCTCCTTCCTTCCCTCCTTCTTTCCCTCCTTCTTTCCTTCTTCCCTTCCCTCCTTCCTTCCCTCCTTCCTTCTTTCTTTCTCTTTCTTGCTTTCTCTCTCTTTCTTTCTTTTATGGGGGTGTGGGGAGGAAGTTGGGTAAGAGTGCTTTTTTTTATTCAGGAGAAGAGACGAGCCTAGGGACACAAGATTCTGTATCAAAGCCATGAGTAGACCTCAGGACATTTTTGGCTCCAAATTCCCTACTTAGGCCACCAAACTATACTGCCTTTTAGGCCTATTATTTGATTTTCTGTCCTTTATGTGTTTACATATACACAGTGATAAAATACATTTTTGTCTTCATGTTACTAATGTGCTAGACATAGTTTTCAATTTTGCCAAAGCTGAAATGCTATAAACATGGTAAATAACTGCTTTTAATGTAATGCTTTCAACACATGCCTTGAAATTGACGTTAAAAATAGCAGTGCAAATGTTAATAACCATATTGATGAGACAAATTCTGCCTTCAAAAGTGAGAAACTCAATTAGAAAAAAATGGGGGAAGTATTTGAGGAAAATATTGTGTTATTGGACTAATGGAAAATTTAGCATTGCTGCTTTGCTACACATTATGGGATTTCTGGTACAATGATCCATCTTCCCATTAAAGGCAGTTTCTCATGGTTCAGCTAAGATCATTAAGGGAGTGGCCCCTGGCTCAGCCCCATTCCAATCCCAGAGCTATTGACTTTGGAGGTGACATCCTGGCATCTCCATCATTTACTATTTGTAAACAATGAGAAACAGGCCAAGTGAACCTGGGTGTTTGCCCACTGGAATCAGATCAAGTAGCTTTTTAAAGTTCAGACACACACAGATCATAAACTTTATCTGTCTGCATCTCAAAGATGTTAATGTTTCTCTGTCTATGGACTCTGAAAGCCTCTCTCATGCCAGCACTTAGGTACTGGGACAGAGGTATTATTACATGAACTTGCTTTCCTTTTTATGTATCATGTGCCCCTGAGGAACCTAAAGCACTTTACAGACATTGGCCCTCATTAATTTTCACATTTCTGGAAGGAAGGGAGAGCACAAAGCATCGTCCTGAATATTGGCATCATCTACTTCTTTTTTTGGATGGTAGAGGAGCAGGTTACCTTGCAAAGTATAAAAAAGATACCACTTCTGAATGCAGGAAGCTTATGACCAAAGGCAGACATGACACAAACAGACATCATCATCATCAGTGTAGACTCTTAGGTTGCAGCACTGTCTCAAGACTCACTGCCAAGAAAGTTTTTTCCATATGCTCATCTAATCTAATCCTCTATGCTATTGCTTATTTGTTTACAGCATTTGGTTTTTTAATTAAATTTAAGATATTTTAGCTAATAATATATAAAATTAAAATGTTATTACAAATTTGAAGTCCCTACCATCTTGCTGTACAGTTATTGACCGAATGCGGAACTAATTTCACAAGATCACCAATGTAGAGACTGAAAGAACTTTTAAAGCCATCTTGTTCAAACAGCTCATTTTGCTGATATGGAGATTGAAGCTGAGATAGCATAAATGATTCATCTAAGTTTAAACAGGTAGTAATCATGGGTGGTGGTTTTTGAACCCAGGTTGTCTCACTCATGGTTTAGTGTTCTTACGTTTGTAGAGATTTTCCAGAAATGGGTTGAGATAGTCAAAGTCATTCACTTGATTTGGCCTTAAGATGAGAAAACTGGGAGAATTCTTTCCTCCCTGGAGGTTTCTTGGAAGTGATGGCAAGGGGACACACACCAGGGTGGGGCACCCTTAAAAGATTAACTATTCTCCAAGGAATATGCTGACAGAACCCTGTCAAAGAGGATCCCAAAGCAGGGTATACAAATTCATATATGTGGGAAAACAACCAACATTGCCAGACAGCCGTGGGCATAGAATTTGCTGGAGTCATTGGTTTCATCAAAATTTCCAAAAATGGCTTCACGCAGCTTCCTTAGTTTGACGACTTTTAACCTTTCATTTTGTCATTATTTTGTGTATTTGACAAACACCAACAAACATGAACACTTACAAATAAATAGAACAGAAAAGAGTTTCATGAAACTGTGGATTTCCACTATGTATACCATATCTTTTGTATATGGTCGATTCAACTAGCACATTAGTTTCAAAACTGTCCTGTTTGTCTGTGTCTCCTTATAAACTTCTATCTTCTGTGAATTCTTTTGAATGCTTCCCTGATGCCCCACTTCTCCTCCTCCTCCTCCTCCTCCTCCTTCTTCTTCTCTCTCTGTCTCTGTCTCTCTCTGTCTCTGTCTCTGTGTCTGTTGCTGTTTCACTTTGATTTCACTAGCACGAGCCCCACCCCACCCCCAAACGCTGTCAAAACACAACCTTCTATTGTAACAAACAAACATAACTAAGCAAAACAAATCCATACATTTGTTGTTGGTTGTTTTTTTCTCCTTGAATTTGCATGTCACTTTGTGCACATCAAGTATATATCCCTTTTCAGTCAAAGAGATAGGAAGGAAGTCTGTTTCATCGTTAGTCCTCTGAAGATATGGTTAGTCACTGAACTGGCCAGAATTCTTAAATCTTTCAAAGTTGTTTTTCTTTAAAATATTATGGTCATATAAATTATTCAACTAGTCCTGATCACTTCACTCTGCCTAAATTTACAGTCTTCCCACATTTCTCCAAATCCCTCCCTTTTGCCATTTCATACAGTGTAATAATATTCTATTACCCTCACGTAATGATATTTGTTCAACCATTCCTCATCTGATGGGCATGCCCTTAGTTTCCAGTTCTTTGTTACTATAAAAAGAGCCACTATAAATATTTTTGTACCTTTAGGTCTTTTTTTTCTTTTTCTTTGATTGCTTTGTGGGTATATATTCACTACTGGTATTTCTGAGTCAAAGAGTTTAATGATTTTTTGGGAGGGGGTTTATAACTCTAAATTGCTTTGTAGAACAGTTAGATCACTTTAGTGTCCCACCAACAGTACATGAGTGTGCCTGTTCTCCCATGTCCCTTCCAGCAATTGCTATTTTCCTTTTCTCCCCTTGTCTTTCCCAATCCAATGGTTATGAGGTAGAACCTCAGAGTTATTTTAATGTGCATTTCTTTTATTATCAGTGATTTGAAACATTTTTCATGTGGTTGTTGATAGCTTGCATTTCTTTTTTCTAAGAACTGCCTATTAATATTCTTTGACCACTTACGTATTATTGAGCAGCTCTTGTTCTCATACATTTGAATAAATTCCCTATTGGGAATTTGGATATTAGATGGATATTAGACCTTTACCAGAGAAACTTGCTGCAAAGATATTTCCCCTAGTTAACTGTTTTCTATCTAATATTCACTACCTTCATTTTGTTTGTGCAAAAAAGCTTTTCAGTTTTATGAATCAGATTTGTTCATTTGTCCATCTCATCAGAATTGCCCATTTTTAACCCCTGTGTTCCTGGATATCCTATGTTTGGCCAAGAGCTCTTCCTTTATCTGTAATCATGAAAGTTGCCATGCTGCTCTAACTTGTTTATGATAGAACCTCTCACTGTATACCGAGACCAGTAAACTGTATATCTAGACCGTCTAGAGATCCACAGTTTCACGAAATTCTGCTCTAGAAGTGTTCATGATTGTCAAATACACAATAAAGACAAAGTGAAAGTTAAAAAGTCAGCAAAATAAGAAAGCTGTGTGAAGCCATTGTTAGAAACTTGGGCAAAACCGATGACTCCAGCAAATTCTCTGCTCATTTATCCATTTGGAATTTCACTGCGGTATATAAAGTAAGATATGGGTCTATACCTAATTTCTTCAAGATTGTTTTCCAGTTTTGCCAGAAATTTTTTTGTTTTTTTTTTAATCAAATAATGACTTCTGATGTCAGTAGTTAGGAATCTTTGGGTTTATTGAACACTATGCCCCCATGTTCATTTGCTTTTGTGTCTCACTTATTCTATCAACTTTTCTATTTTTATCCTAGCGCCAAATTGTTTTGATTGCTGCTTTGTCATGTACTTTGGGATCTGAGACTGCTGGGAATTCTTCGTTCCCACCTTTTAGCACTTTGCCTCAGTGTCTTTCTACAGGCATCATTTCTGAAGTAAGAGAATAGACTGAGATTAGATCTGTAAACTCAGGGCACTCCCATCACTTGTTTTTATAGACTAGCCAGGATGCCATTATGAGAACTATCAGCTGTTGAATATACCTTCTAGTCTCAGTGGTGCTGAAGCAGCAACCTATGTACTGTGTATTTACTTGCAGGAAGGAAGAGTAGATAAAATAATTTTCAATATTCTAGGATTGCGGTAATAGGAGTCTGGATCATAGTAATGAGAGTAGAAGAAAAAAATAATCAACAGATGCAAGAGACAGCTTGAAGGAAGAATCCAGCTGCTATAATGGAAAAAATATCACAACAAAACACTGGATTTAAAGTTAAAACAAATGTATTTGAAGCCTGGCTATTCCCTTCAATAGCTATGGGAACTTGAACAAGTGCCTGTGCCTTTTAGGGTGTACGTTACTTCATCGGTAAGATGGGTATGGGGTAAGAAGGGAATAAATATTTATTATTGCCTTTTATGTGCCTGGCACTTAAAATATGATTTCATTTAATCTCCACAGCAACCCTAAAAGATAGGTGCTGTTATTGTCCTCATTTTATAGTTCAGGAAACCAAGGCAGATGGAGTGACTTGCCCAGGGTCACATAGGTAGTCAGCGTCTGAGTGTGGATTTGAATTAAAGTCTTTCTGACTACAGGCCCAATGCTCTAGCTACTGAACCATGTAGGAATGACAGCTATTGTATTGCCTAAAAGGTTGTTACAGGTATCAAGTGTTCTGTGGTATTTTTGTTAGCATGGGGACTTTCCAGGATCAGAACTCTCCCTGACAACATTGAAACCCAGTTGTATGTTACTAAATATGTTTGAGACATATGTCAGTTGATCAATAATCAATAAGCCAACCATATGCCAGGCACTGTGCTAAATGCTGGTGTATTACAAAAAGTCTCTGCCATCAAGGAGCTTAGAACTGAATCATTGTACGATCTAACACAACCTAAGAAAAGATAAAAAGTGATATAGGGGAAAGTTGAACCTGGGTCTTACTGATTCCAAGCCTAGATCTAAATTCCTGATGACACATTTCCCCCATGATTTATAAAAAATACTTTGCAAACCTTAAAGAGCTTTATAAATATAAGCTATAGTAATGGGTGATTGACTTGAGGGCTGAAGATTTCATTGATGTGACCTCTCCATATGGCAGATGCTGAAGAGTTTGCTTCTAGGAGAATCCTGATGAAAAATCCTAAGGGGGGTGCCTTGGAGAGACTGTGGACCATTGATAGACCTTTGTACCTGATTCTGGTTGGCTAACCATTTGGTGGAAGGGAGGCTCTTTGACTGGCTTCAGAGCCATCAAAAAGACCTGTCAGCAACAGTCACATACTTTCTCCCCCCCCCCCCCCAGCTCATGATGTCCAGTGAAAGATTATGCAGCAATGGGGCTGGAGTCAGGAAGACCTGAGTTCAAATCTGGCCTCAGACACTTTCTAGCTGTATGATCTTGGGCAAGCCACTTAACTTCTCTTTGCCTCAGTTGTCTCAAGTGTAAAATTGGGATAATAAAAGCACCTACCTCCCAAGGGTTGTTGTGAGGTTCAAATGGTAGAATAATTGTAAATTGCTTAGCACAGTGCCTGGCACATAGTAAGCACTATAAAAATGTTAGTTACTATATTAGTTATTCTCCCCTCTCAGACCACACGGCCCCCAAAACACGTGTTTCTTTTTTTACATTCTAGGTGAAGGGAATGGAACCTCACAACAGTGAGCAGAAATGCAGGATGGAAACCATGCCAGTGCAATCTAGTTTTCAGGTAAGGGGGAAAAAACATTTCGAGAATCCTAAGGGATAAGAAGAGTAACAAGTTTGAGATGCTGTGAGTCCAAGAGGGAAAAGTAGAAACACAGGTGTGCCCCATCATGAGAGATTTTCCCTCTGTTTTTCACTGCAAGGGGAAGAAAATGCCTGTATTCCCCAGGAAATATGCAGGAGAGGGAGAAAATAGCTCAGTGCTGGCATGTGCCAATTAATTATTGAGGAGACTGGCCTGTGAGCTGTGAGCATGGTACTGAGGAAGGAGTACCAGGAATTGCCATGAGATTAGAGAGAGAGATTTAGTGAGAGTGAATGAATGGAATGTGGGAATCATGGCCTGGTAGGTGGAACTGGGCATGAGATGTGATCTCCAAGTGAGTGTGAGTATGTCTCAGAGCTTGAACCACTCAGATGGGTTTCAGGGGTATCCAGAGAAAGAAATAAGCACACGGATAGGGCTGACACCTGGCTGCGATAGACCCCCCTCCCCCACCAAGCAGCATGTGCCGGTATGATGGAGTGAGCTCTGATGCTGATGAAAGCTATAAGATCAGATTTTGTCCAATACAATATATCTGAGTGACAGCTTCTGAGCTTCCTTCTGGATTCTGTTTCTGATGGAAATTACTCTGGGCCTGGGGTTATACAAAGTGATTTAGGGTCTTGGGTGTTGTGACGGTAGGGAAGGTACAGATTCGGGAATTAAATTGTGA
This sequence comes from Trichosurus vulpecula, assembly GCF_011100635.1. Lineage (NCBI taxonomy): Eukaryota > Metazoa > Chordata > Mammalia > Diprotodontia > Phalangeridae > Trichosurus > Trichosurus vulpecula. The sequence goes on from NC_050578.1 coordinate 52,957,839, forward strand.
GTCATTGTTGGGGAGAGGAAGAAGAGTTTCTTTGATGTGTTTCACGGTATTTAAGATGATCAGATCTTCCCTTCACTACTGGTAATTTACCTCTTCTGCCCTACCTTATTCAAATGCCAACCTTGGATTTCTTCTACCATCCTCCTCCTTTGTATAAGAGCTGAGGTGCTGCTGAACAGACAGAGGAAATCACCAAACAGTGTTTCTAGGTCCACCACAAGCACATGGTATGTAATCTCAATCAGCCTTAGCTGCAACAAGGTAATTATATTATTCCTCCCTAACTGATTGCCTGTCCTAACCATCACACACAGTGGCTGTCCCAAGCGTTCTCTGTTCTCAAGTTTCTCACAAAACCCCTCTCTGAACCTTCTCATCCGAGGACCCTGACTCATATTTCATTGAAAAAAAGTAAAAGTAATTTCTCTCTTCCTCTTCCTCCTCGTCTCATATCATCCAGATGTCACCCCTCACTATCTCTTCCTTCACCCTGATCTCTGATGAAGAAGCAACCCGTCTCCTTGGAAAGGCCACAACCCTTCTAAGCTTGCTTTTGACTTCATCCTCTGACATCTTTTTCAACAATTTGCCTTCCCTATCATATCCACACCTTCTAATCTTTGATCTCTCCCTGTCTACTGGTCCCTGAATTGCTAGTTAAAACATCCACCCCACCCCTTCTCCCATCCCTAAAAATAAAGCAAACAACAATAATTACCCCCCCCCTAGATCAAGACAGGACTGCCAGCTCTTATCCTGTAACTCTCTTCCCCTTCTCAACTAAATTCCTTGAAAAATTAATCTACACTCAATACTCTCATGATCCAAACACTTTGGAATCTGACCCTTCCCACCTCTGCACTCAATTGAAATTGTTCTCTCTAAAGTTACTAATTATCTTTTAATTGTTTAATTTAATGGCTTTTTCTCAATGAACATCTTTATTGACCTTGAGACAGTATTTGACTTTACTGACTACCTTTTCTCAACCTGCTAACAGGATGGGGGTTTAGGAAAGTAGCCCAAAGTCTATACAAACACACATGTACTTGCATGCACGCATACAACTTTTATGGTTACAAAATAAAAGTGTCTATACAATATATTCGCATACACTGATGGATCACCTCTAGAATTTGCCCAATTACATATTCTTCTAATTGTATCTATACGACAAATGTCTTCATTTACCTCAGTGGGACTTCATCACCTGTAAGGCATCCCTGTTCAACTTAGATTCTGCTATGGATCTCCTTCATGAACCACCTTTGGTGAGTGTTCATCTCCCTGTTTTATGCCTTACTTGACAGTAATAGTCAGAGGTGTCTTTGCATAAGATTCTGTCTCTTATACAAATTCAGTGTATGCATGGGAGACATATTTTTTGAAAGAGAACCTCAAGGCACTTAGGATACAGAGATAAAACTGGAACTCATCTTTCTTCAGGGAGACACCATGCTACTGGAGAAGAATAACATGTATTTTGTATAAGTAGATATAAAGATATGTATATATGTATTAGTTTGTATATGTGCATGAGTACATATACGCATACAGTCTATATATGCATACATACATATATGATTATATATGTGTGTGTATATATATATATATATGTTGTAAGGGCAAGCAAAGTGGGACTTTTTGTTGTCTTTTGTAGTGCTTCTCAGCACTAAGGCAATCAAGTGCCTTTGATTGAGTCTTGCCTTTGTTTGCAGGAAGGCCCACACTGTTTTGCTAATTAGGTCATGAGAGGTGTGAAATTCTCTAGAGATATGAAATACTCTGACCCTGAAGAGGTGTATATATACTCTGAGGTTAGCTTTTTGTTTGGGGCCCACTCATTGGAAGAATGTTGGTGTAGAGACTCTGGGTAGCTGTTAAGGAGTCTCCCTGGCTTTGAAAACCCAGACATTATTGGTGCTTCTCTCCCTGGTAACTATGTATGTATAGGTTTGGTCAGACAGCTAGAAGCCTCTGTGTTGATTTGTGTTATTTGCTTTGTTTATGTTTTCTCTGTTTGTAATTTCTGTTTGTATTTGCTCTGAAGTTCAGGGTCCAGACTTTTCTCCCTGAACTAAGTGAATGATATATGTATGTTTGATTAAAGTGAGATTATAAACCCCTTTAAGTTGCTTTCCTTAGAAGAGCAGATCAAAGAACCTGTGCTAGCAGCCATCCTGTGCGCTGGTATTACTGGCTTTACACAGCCACAGCAGCTGCTAGTAACATTGTTATTACATATGTATACATACATATATACATATGTATGTATGTATATATATGTGTATATAAAGCTACCTTTCTATCTATCTATAATGATTAAAAAGTAATTTTAGGGAAGAAAACAATGATAGCTGGTAGTAGAGTCAAGAAAGTCTTCATCTAAGTGATGAAAAAAGCTAAGCCTTCAAAGGAACTAGGTATTTCAGGGGACAAAAGTTAGAAGGTAGAGTACTCTAGTCAGAGGACACAGAGTATAAGTGTAAGTATACAGAGGTAGGAAATTAAATGTCATTTTTTGAGAAACGCATGGAGGCCACTTTGACCATAACATAGAGTGCATGAAGAAAAATAAAATGAAATCAGTATAAAAAGATGGTTTTGATGCAGACTGGGGAGAGCTTTCAATGCCTAGCAGAGGAATTTGTATTTTATCCTACAGGCAATCAAGAAGGCAGCGGATATTTTTGAGCAGGTGGGTGACAGGGTCAATCCTATGCTTCAGAAATATCAATTTCCCAGCTGTGTGGAGGTGGAGTAAATAAGAGAGAGACCTGAGGTGGGAAGATCCATTTGCAATAGTCTAGGTGAAAGATGATGAAGGCTTGTGACTATAGGAGTGAAGAGAAAGGGACACATGTTAGACATTTTGTGAAGGCAGAATTACATGAATCTATACAACTGACTATATATGTCAAATGACAGAAAGAGAAAAGTTGAGGATTACTCTGAGGTTGTGAATCTGTTATTAGAAGAGAGGAGCCTCAACAGAAAATGAGAACTAGGAAGACAAGTGGATTTAGGAGTAAAGACAACGAGTTCTTTCTGGGGACATGTTGAAATGGAAATGATTATTGGCCAATCAGTTTTAAATGCACAGGAAGTCAGTGATGTGGGGTTGAAACTCAGCAGAGAGATAAGGGCTTTCTCTTGACTCTATATTCCAGAGCTCCACTTTGTCTTCACACGCTTTAATCTTAATCTCCTGTGTTCCCAATCTTCTTTCTTCTTTGCTGCTGATTGTTACAAAGGACATCCAGATGACCCCAATGAATTCAAACATTTTGGCCTCAATGAGTTTAAGTCATTAGTCCTGCATGAATTATATCCTGGGATCAACATCAATTAATAGGTTACATTTATATAGAACTTTAAAATGAACAATCACTTTATTTGATACTCAAAACAAATGTGTGAGTTCAACGATCATATTTATTTTATGTGAAAGGAAATTGAGATGAAGACAGGTAAAGGTACTTCTCTAAAGCCACAAAGCTATTAAATTGCAGAGACAGGATTTGAATTCAGAACATCTGAGTGCAGATCCCATGCTCTTTCCCTTTCCCCTCCTTCCTCCTTGCACTGATAATCCCTTGAAAGAACTGGCAGACAAGATTATTGAGTAATTTTTGAGACATGTTAGCAAAAAAGGAGAAATGCCATTGGACTTAAGAGAGGCAAGTTACGACTACCAGAAACCAGTCATTCCCTGGCCTTCATTTTCTTCATTAATAAAATAGAGTTAATAATCCTTGAGGCCTCTACTTCATCAAACTCTGGTGAGTAAAACTTCATAAAACATAAAGCACAATATAATTAGGAGATTTTATTATTACCATGGGACATATGTAAATGCATCATGCCTTGATTTCACCAAGAAATTTTACAAAGTGATTTGTGTTCTCCTCTGGAGAAAATGAAGCCAAAAGTGGTAGCGTAGAGGAGGAGAAGAAACCCAGGGATGCAGGGATCCCAAAGCAAAGTTCCCAGGACGAGGCCACCTGGAATGAATTCGTGGACACAAGCACTTTTTAAGTCAAGGAGGCAAAGATTTATTACACTTTTTCAACAGGCAAGAGTTCTTAGGGAACCTGCAACCATAAAGAGGTGCAGGGGGAATCTTTATAGAAGCTAACAGGGGATGAAGGGGAAGCATGTCAGTTAGGCGTTTGGGGGTGGGATTAGAGAGTGGTTTAGGGCGTGTTCAAGGAGTGGTTAGTTCTTAAAGGAACATGCACATTTAATATCTACTGCGGCAGACGTATTACCCAGAGCTCTCTAGGAAATAGCCCACGGAGGGTTACTAGGGTGTGGTCTTTAGTGTGAAATGTTACTAAGTTCACTGTAGGTGGAGGCTAAAGGGAATAGTTTCTCATCTAGTGTCTTGTTAGACAAAATACTATCTCTAAGATACATGTTAAAAAGGTCAATAAATAGTAAATATGGTTATGACTCAGTGTACAGTCAGTTATCAGCATCCGGAAATCAATCTATAGTTGGGCATAGCTGCTTAGGAAGGAACAAGCAGAGATAAGTTGGGGCAGGCTGCCCTTTAGCTCGAGAGAGACAGCCTGAGAGAGAATGTTTTGAAAACTGGATGTGTAAGAGAGAATATGTTTTGAGAACTATGTGTTTATGAGAACTGGATGTTTTGGAATTGGGGTTCAGGCACAGGCACCCAAGCAGAGGTTGTTAGAATTTAGGGCCCAAGCACAAACACCTCATCAGTAGGATATGTCTGTAATCTCTGCTACCAAGAAAGGCTTAGCTTGGTGAATCACTTGAGCTCAGGAGTTATGAGGTGCATGAGTGTCCAAACCAATCAAGTATCCCTATTAGGTCCAGCATCAATAAAGTGAGCCCAGGGAAGGATCAAGAGGCCACTAAGCTGCTGTAGGAAGGATGTACCTGTCCAGGTTAGGAAAACAGATCAGGCTATCACTCCTATGATTATCAATAATGGAACTGGGCCAGTTAATGGCTGCTGAACTTCCAGCCGGGTAAGATATACCCAGTCTCGAAAAAAAATTAAAAGTATAGTTCAGATGATAGCAATGTCTTCCCTGATTGCATTGCAACCTCCATGAGTATAGGAGATCCTTTTGTTCACTTATATTTGTTTCTCTAGCTATTAGCACAGGATTGGCACATAGTAAGTGCTTAATGCTTTTTCTATCTATATCTGTATCCATATCCATATCCATATCCATATCCATATCCATATCCATATCCATGTCTATATAATCTATATCTATATCTATGTCTACATCTACATCTATATCTATATTATCCTACATATCTATCTATGTCTACATCTCTGGCTCTGTCTCAATTTCTGTCTCTATCTCTATCTCTATCTCTATATCCCTATCCATATCCATATCCATCTGTCTATCTATCTATCTATCTATCTATCTATCTATTTCTGAAGCTACTTAATTGACCAAATTCCCTAAAATATTGATTAATGAAGTATTGCCAACTTGACAGCCAATCTCTTGTGTAGTACTGTGGAACTACTATTCTTTTCAGCATTTTTTATCAGTAACTTGGATGACATATCCCTGACCTTCTTACCGAATATTTATTTTTTAACTATAGGAAGAGGGAGAGAAAACTAAAATACCTTGGATGAAAGAATAAGGATCACAAAATATCTTGACAGTCTAGAATGGTAGACTGGAAGAGAAGGGTTGAATTTGATAGGGGTACATGTAAAGTGCTACATTCAGGGAAATAAAAACAAACAACAGCAGCAAAACAGCTGTCCCTGTGTAGGATGGAGAAATCGTGGGGAGTAAGCAGTTCATGTGAAAATGACTCTGAGGACTCTAGTGATATACAAGTTAAATATGAGTCAATAGTGAGATGTGGCAATTCAATGGACCAATGCCATTTCAGTCTGCATTTTCTGAAATTCCAGACTGATAGTTTTGCCCCACTCTGTCTAGATCTCACCGCCACATTTTTAAAAGGTACATTGACCAGCTGGAGCACATCCAGAGAAACTGAGGAAATTCATTACTATGTCATGAATACAGATTGAATAAATTAGGAATACTCAGGGCCGTGGAAGAGAAGACTTAGGGGGAGTTTTTAAAACCAGGTTTGTGATTTCATCAAAGGAGGGAGTTTCTGGTGAAGAGCTGCCTTTCCCAACACATTCTCTGAAAGTTAGAGAACAACTTGGAGTGTTGAGAAGTTGAGTGATAATGCTCATGGTCACAAAGCCAGTATGTGTCAAAGATGGCACTTGAACCCAGACCTTCCCGATTCTTGGGCTAGTTCTGCTCAAAGCTAGCTACAATTTAGGAATAACATCAATCATTAAATATTTTAAGAGTTGTCGTGGAGAAGAGAGATTATAGTGCTCTGCTTACCTTTAGAAAGAACCAGAAGGTGAGCATTACAGGGAGGCAGATTTTGACTCAACGTAAGAAAATATTTTCTAAGAATTAGGGATGCTTCAGAGAGTAATTGTTTGCCTAAAGGAATAACAAATTCTCTGTCACCGGAGATCTTTGAGTAGAAGACTTGTTGGAGGAATTTCTAGAAGAGGGAGATTCATGCTTCCAATAGTATTCTGAGATCCGGTTCAATTTGATATCTATAAAATATAACGTGTATTGTATCTCCTTATTTCTTACACCCTAGTAAGCTGACCGTACACTTTATTGTTATCTTTGTCCCATGATTTCTTTTGGTTCCCTGGCCTAATTTGTTTGGTAGCATTGGTCCAGGGTGTCATATTCTATGAAAAAATCAGATTTGAGAAAAGCTCCTAAATTTGGTAATCAGAACCTTACTGGTCACCTGGGAGAGTCATAGGAACTAAATCTTCTAACAGAAAGCACTTAAAAACAGAACATTTATAAAGCACCAATAACAGTCTCTTGTCCTTAAAAATGTGAAAAAATCATTTGATGAATCACTCTTCTCATTAACCCAAGTACTAACACTTTCAGCTTGTTTCATTGATTTCTTGAAGCATTTTTAAAAAAGATGATGAACTCTTAAAGAATCAACTTATGTTCATTCTTGGTGGGGCCAGTGAGTGGATGAGAAAAGTACAAGCAGAGTTCAGGATGGTTTGTCATCACGTATTCCCTTTAAGAAAAAGAGAAGAAAGATGGGCATAGTCTGACATGCTCCCTATGTTTTGGAAGAGCAGATTTCCAAACATTCAGAAATAGAATAGATACTATCCTGTGGCCTAAAATCCCAGAAGAAGAATGGGAAGTTATCAATAAAGAAACTGGAAGGACTGAAATACACACACTTCTGATCAAGAAGAAAGCAGGAAGCTGCTTAAAGGCATGAATCTAGGTCAATGATCTCCAATATTTTTTTTCAGCTAAACACCCCATTAGTAACTTTTAATATCCCCCATGTATACATTTTTCCTCATTTAGAAATTATATGCATGTATTACTGTATTGACTGTGTAATTATAAAATATGCACAAAATATAAGTTTTAAAATATTGAGATAAAGAAGAAATATTATGGATGTCACAAAGTAAATTGCACCAGATGAGTAGGTATATTTTGATCTGCTTTTAAGATGTCATTTCAGGGGTAAAGCCAGGGTGGTGGCTGCAAAGCAGGGACTTGCTTAAGCTCTCCCCCAAATCCCTCCAAACACCTATAAAAATGGCTCTGAACAAATTCCAAAGCTGTGGAACCCACGAAAGAGCAGAGGGAAGCAGGTCTCCAGCCCAGGAGAGCCTGGATGGTCACCAGGAAGGGTCTATTGCACAGTTCTGGGAGCAGAGCACAGCCCAGTGTGGGCCATGCAAGGACAGACCAGACTGAGAGTCAGCCAGACAGAATAGGCCTTAGGGCCATGAATCATTGAGCTGTGGCAGTTACCAGACTTCTCAACCTACAAATGCCAAAGAACAGGTTAGTGGGAAATGGCAGGCTTGAGGTGAGAGCAGTCCAGCCCCATCCCTGTGGTGGCAGAGGTGGTGCAGTGGTGCTGGTGGCAGCAGCAGAAAACTCCTGAGGCTGCTTTCAGAGCTCCAGTGTCAGCTGCTTCCAAGTCTCTGGCTCACATGGTGGGAGGAATCTAGCAGCAGATCAGAGGGGGAATGCAAGGAATGCTTTGTGGGCACAGAGGCAGGTTCTCTTGATGTAACCTGCTTGGATCTGGATTGCGGTCCTGGTTGGAGGTTCTTGGGGGAGGAGGAGCACTGCTGTGACAGAGCCTGTGGTGACTGTGGAGTAGGGGTAGCTCTGAAAACAGCAGCAATTGGACCCCAAAGCTTGGGACAAAGTAGTCTGTACTCTACAAGGAGTCATACCCTCACAAAAAGCTCAAGGGTCAAGTAGTTGGCTGGGAATATGAACAGGGAGCAAAAATGAACTCAGACTCAAACTCAGACTGAAACTCAAACTCTAGATTCCTTTTTTGGTGACAAAGAAGATCAAAACATACAGACAGAAGAAGTGAACAAATTCAAAAAGCCTACATCAAAAGCCTCCAAGAAAAATATGAATTGGTCTCATGCCATGGAAGAGCTCAAAAACAATTTGGAAAAGCAAGTTAGAGAAGTAGAGGAAAAACTGGGAAGAGAAATGAGAGAGATGCAAGAAAACCATGAAAAACAAGTCAATGACTTGCTAAAGGAGACCCAAAAAATACTGAAGAAAACACTACCTTAAAGAATAGACTAACTCAAATGGCAAAAGAGCTCCAAAAAGCCAATGAGGAGAAGAATACCTTGAAAGGCAGAATTGGCCAAATGGAAAAAGGAGGTTCAAAAGACCACTGAAGAAAATACTACCTTAAAAATTAGATTGGAGCAAGTGGAAGCTAGTGACTTCATGATAAATCAAATATTATAAAACAGAATCAAAGGAATGAAAAAAATGAAGACAATGTGAAGTATCTCATTGGAGAAACCACTGACCTGGAAAATAGATCCAGGAGAGATAATTTAAAAATTATTGGACTACCTGAAAGCCATGATCATAAAAAGAGCCTAGACATTATCTTTCAAGAAATTATCAAGGAAAACTGCCCTGATATTTTAGAACCAGAGGGTAAAATAGAAATTGAAAGAATCCACTCATTGCCTCTTGAAAAAGATCCCAAAAAGAAAACTCCTAGTAATATTGTCACCAAATTCCAGAGTTTCCAGGTCAGGGAGAAGATACTACAAGCAGCCAGAAAGAAACAGTTTGAATATTTTGGAAACACAATCAGGATAATACAAGATCTAGCAGCTTCTCCATTAAGGGATCAAAGGGCTTGGAATATGATATTCTGGAGGTCAATGGAGCTAGGATTAAAACCAAGAATCACCTACCCTGCAAAACTGAGTATAATGCTCCAAGGAAAAAATATGGATCCTTCAATAAAATAGAGGACTTTCAAGTTTTCTCAATAAAAAGATCAGAGCTGAATAGAAATTTGAATTTCCAACACAAGAATCAAGAGAAACATGAAAAGGTAAACAAGAAAGGGAATTCATAAGGGACTTACTAAAGTTGAACTGTTTTGCTTACATTCCTACATGGAAAGATGATGTGTATAATTCATGAGACCTTTCTCAGTATTAGGGTAGTTGAAGGGAATATATATTTATATATACAGAGAGGGCACAGGGTGAGATGAATATGAAGGGATGATATGTAAAAACTTAAATCAGATTAGGGGGTGAGAGATGAATATATTGAGAGAGGGAGAAAGGGAGAGATAGAATAGGGTAAGTTATCTCACATAAAAGTGGCAAGAAAAAGCAGTTCTGTTGGGAGGAAGAGGGGGCAGGTGAGGGGGAATAAGTGAATCTTGCTCTCATCAGATTTGACTTGAGGAGGAAATAACATACACACTTAATTGGGTATCTTACTCCACAGAAAAGTAAGGGGAAGTGGATAAAATGGGGGGATGATAGAAGGGAGGGCAGATAGGGGGAGGAGGTTATCAACGGCAAACACTTTTGAAAAGGGACGGGGTCCAGGGAGAAAATTGAATAAAGGGGGACAGGATAGGATGGAGGGAAATGTAGATAGTCTTTCACAACCTGATTGTTGTGGAAGTGTTTGACATAATGATACATGTGTGGCCTATGTTGAATTGCTAGCCTTCTTAGGGAGAGTAGGTGGGAAGGGAAGAGGGGAGAGAATTTGGAACTCAAAGTTTTAAAAGCAGATGCTCAAAAAAAGTTGTTTTTGCATGCAACTGGGACATAAGATATATAGGCAATGGGGCACAGATATCTATCCTGCTCTACAAGAAAGTAAGGGGAAAAGGGATGGAGGGGGGGAGAGGGGTGACAGAATGGAGGGCTGAGTGGGGAATGAGGCAATCAGAATATACACCATCTTGGAAGGGGGGGTGTAGAAATGGGGAGAAAATTTGTAACTCAAAATCTTGGGGAAATCAGTGCTGAAAACTAAAATATTAAATAAAAATGATAAAATTAAAAAAGATGGTATTTCATCTTCTTTCCCCCTGAGCCCATCCCTCCTCCAAATTTTCCTCTTCCTTTTGATGGTACCGTTATCCTTCTAGTCACCTAGGTTCTCAATCTCAGTGTCTAGACTTCTCCCTCTCCTTTGTCCCATATAGTCAATTATTTATCAAATCAAATTTCATCATTTCTATTTACATAGCATTTCATACATATATACATATGTCTGTCTATCTATCTGTCTATCTATATATCTATCTACCTATCTATCTATCTATCTATCACTTTCTCTCCATTCAGATAGCCACAATTCTAGCTCAGGCCCTTATCACAGATTTTTGTTGTTTTAACTTTCCCCCCAAACTACCATTCTTTTCAAACTTCCTTATCCTGATCGCAGATGAAAGAGTGGCTTTCCTTTTAAAACATGAAAAAGAGGAACCCTAATTATTTTCAGATAATATGTATGTGTATACACACATACATATATATACACAGAAATAACATAAATTACATATATACATAAGTATACACACATGTATATATATATATTTGTCTTTAAAATTTAAGTTTATTATATATATATTCATATCTATCTATGAAAAAAGGCCAGGTAAAAGAAGATAAACACTACATACATGGTCTCAACCTCTAAGAATAGTGATAGATATACTAAAGGTCAGAATCAACCAAAGTTCTAGTAAATTAAATGGTACAACAAAACATTTTTTAAGTAGGATAGGGAAAAGAACAATGTCAAGGAAGGGATGAGTTCTCTGTTTTAGGTGTCTAGGAACATGCTAATGGATAACAGTAAGTAAGTAAAGTCCATACGGCTTCATCTAGAAAATTCCATTCTCACTTTATTTTCTTTTCTCAAATATTTACTAGACTGGTTGATTAGTCCACAGACATTGTGTAACTAGATTCCATCAAATAATGTGATAAATGCCATCTATGGGCAAGATGGAGAGATGTGCTAGATGATCGATAATTTTAAACTAGCTAAATGAATATAGTCAAAGAATTTATGGGTTGTTGGACTGATATCAAGCTAGAGAGAGAACTTTAGTGTGGTTCTCCAGGGATCTGTATTTTAGCATACACAGCTAAGTGTTCTTATTAATGCCTTGGAAAATGGCATCAAAAGCAAATGTGTCATATTTAGAGATGGCATTAAGCTAGGAGGCATGGCTGACACATTGGATGATAAGACCAGGGTAAAATTCTCAATAGGCAAAGAATGGTGGGCCAAATTGAAATTGAAGTTCAATGATGATAAATATGAAGTCTTATATTTGCTTTCAAAAATGTTAATGTCATTTGTAGAAGCTGAGGAAAGCGTGACTAGACAACAGTTTACACGAAAAAGTTTTGGGAGTTTTAATGAACTTTGATCTCAGTAAAAGCCAAGAGAAGACACAGAAGTAAAAAATGGTAATGCTCTCTTATGGCTTATGAAGAGAAACATAGGGTCTATAACACAAGAACAGATAGTCCCAATATGCTATTTTTTATCATATAGTATGCCCTGGTCAAACTATATGTAGAGCAATATGTTTGATTCTGCCTGCTTCATTTTATGAATATCTTATAAGCTGGGACAAGTACATAGGGTTGCCATGATGGTGAGGGTACTAAAGACCTTTTTATACTGTGATACACTGAATGACTAAGAATACTTACAGTGGGGAAGACTCATGTCTTACATGACAAATTAATTAAAGTATTTGAAGAGCAGTTATGAGGAAGAAGAATCAGACATACTTGGATCCAGAGAACAGGGTTAGGGACAATAGGCAGAAGTTGTAGAACAACTACTTTAGGTAAAATTTCCTAATTATTTGAACTATACAGTTCAAAAATTAAGTAGGCTGCCTCAGAAGGGTTACCCTCAATAGGGGGCTTCAAGCTAAAGCTATAAGTTTTCAAGTATGTCTTAGAAGGGATCTTTGTTCAAGCATAGGTTGAACTAGAGGGCCTCTGAGTTCTCTTTTAGTGCTGAGCATTTTAGTGCTAAGATTCTGTTTGATAGTTTGGTTCTTACAGGGTATCAGGGCCCCTCCTATCCTCATCCTCTTGGATTCAGGATGGAAAAAAATTCCCTCCAAATCTTGGGTTAGATCAGCCAAGCTACCTATGTGAGTTGTTCATTAGTTCAACTAACCACAACTGAACAAGGTGCCCCAATGTCATCTGGTGTATTGGTTTTCATTGTCCCATTTCACCAAAATACCTGCAAATGGTTTCACATGGTGTTGTTTGATGCAAAAAAGACTGGGTTTGGGGTTAAAGCAAAGTCAGGCAGTCAGGAAGCCAGTCAACATTTATTGTTTTTTTTTTCTTCAAATGAACAAGTATTTATTAAGGAGCTTACTATGTGCCAGGCACTGTGCTAAGCACTTCAGATACAAAGAAAGATAAAGGGTGGTTTCTGTCCTCAAATAAGCTAATAATTTTTTGGGAGAGAGAATGTGCAGAAAACTATGTACAAATAAAACATATACAGGGATAAAATGGGGGATAATTTCAGAAAGAAGGCACAAGTATGAACTTGTATCTATTTCTATTAAAAGAATGTATTAAGGATAAAAACCCAGAAAGACAACTAGCTTTAACTTACTATCCTAAACCAAAAAGCTAGTTTAAAACACAAAGGCATCAAATCCCACCGACCTGAATTTTCTCATTACACGCTTTTTCATACCTTTTTCTTCAGGTGGTAATGGGTTTTGTGTTGTCATTTATTTTTATTTTTTTTCTACATTTTTTTTATTTAATAATTTTAGTTTTCAGCATTTATTTCCACAAGATTTTGAATTACAAATTTTCTCCCATTTCCACCCTGCTCCCCCATTCCAATATGGCACATATTCTGATTGCCTCATTCCCCAGTCAGTCCTCCCTTCTGTCACCCCACTCCGCCCCCCATCCCCTTTCCCCTTACTTTCTTGTAGGGCAGGATATATTTCTATGCTCCATTGCCTGTATATCTTATTTCCCAGTTGCATGCAAAAACAACATTTTTTTTGAACATCTGCCTATAAAACTTTGAGTTCCAAATTCTCTCCCCTCTTCCCTCCCCACCCACCCTCCCTAGGAAGGAAAGCAATTCAACATAGATCACACATGTATCATGATGTAAAACACTTTCACAATACTCATGTTGTGAAAGACTAATTATATTTCCCTCCATGCTATCCTGTCCCCCTTTATTCAATTTTCTCCCTTGACCCTCCCCTTTTCCAAAGGGTTGGCATTTGATTACTTCTTCCCCCTATCTGCCCTCCCTTCCATTGTCCCCCATTTTTTATTCCCTTCCTCCTTCTTTCCTGTGGGGTAAGATACCCAACTGAGTGTGTATGTTATTCCCTCCTCAGGCAAATCTGATGAGAGTAAGATTCACTCATTCCCCCTCACCTGCTTCCTCTTCCCTTCCAACAAACTGCTTTTTCTTACCACGTTCATGTGAGATAATGTACCCCATTCTATCTCTCCCTTTCTCCCTCTCTCAATATATTTCTCTCTCATCCCTTAATTTGATTTTATTTTTTTAGATATCATCCCTTCATATTCAATTCACCCTGTGCCCTCTGTCTCTCTATATATGTATATTCCCTTCAGCTACCCTAATACTGAGGTCTCATTAATTACATACATCATGTTTCCATGTAGGAATGTAAACAAAACAGTTCAACTTTAGTAAGTCCCTTATGATTTGTCTTTCTTCTTTACCTTTTCATGCTTCCCTTGATTCTTGTGTTTGAAAGCCAAATTGTCTATTCAGCTCTGGTCTTTTTACTGGGAAAACTTGAGAGTCCTCTGATTTATTGAAAAGCCATATTTTTCCCTGGAGCATGATACTCAGTTTTGCTGGGTAGGTGATTCTTGGTTTTAATCCTAGCTCCTTTGACCTCCAGAATATCATATTCCAAGCCCTTCAATCCTTTAATGTAGAAGCTACTAGATCTTGTGTTATCTTAGATGTGTTTCCACAATACTCAAATTGTTTCTTTCTGGCTGCTTGCAGTATTTTCTCCTTGACCTGGGGGCTCTGGAATTCGGTGACAATATTTCTAGGGGTTTTCTTTTTGGGATTTTTTTCAGGAGGCAATTGGTGGATTCTTTCAATTTCTATTTTACCCTCTGGCTCTAGAATATCAGGGCAGTTCTCCTTGATAATTTCTTGAAAGATAATGTCTAGGCTCTTTTTTTGATCATGACTTTCAGGTAGTCCAACAATTTTTAAATTATCTCTCCTGGATCTATTTTCCAGGTCAGTGGTTTTTCCAATGAGATATTTCACATTGTCTTCCATTTTTTCATTCCTTTGGTTCTGTTTTATAATATCTTGATTTCTCATAAAGTCACTAGCTTCCACTTGCTCCAATCTAATTTTTAAGGAAGTATTTTCTTCAGTGGTCTTTTGGCCCTCCTTTTCCATTTGGCTAATTCTGCCTTTCAAGGCATTCCTCTCCTCATTGCCTTTTTGGAGCTCTTTTGCCATTTGAGTTAGTCTGTTTTTAAGGTGCTATTTTCTTCAATATTTTTTGTCTCCTTTATCCAGTGATTGACTTGTTTTTCATGGTTTTCTGGCATCACTCTCATTTCTCTTCCCAATTTTTCCTCTACTTCTCTTATTTGCTTTTCCAAATCCTTTTGGAGCTCTTCAATGGCCTGAGACCAATTCATATTTTTCTTGGAGGCTTTTGATGTAGGCTCTTTTACTTTGTTGACTTCTTCTGGTTGTATGTTTTGGTCTTCCTTGTCACCAAAGAAAGATTCCAAAGTCTGAGTCTGAATCTGAGACCATTTTCTCTGACTGTTCATGTTCCCAGTCAACTACTTGACCCTTGAGTTTTTTTTTGTCAGTGTAAGAATGCTTGTAGAGGAGATTGTACTTTGTCCCAATCTTGAGGGGCTGCACTGGTATTTTCAGAGCTACTTCCACACAGTAAGCTCTGCCACACCAGTGCTCCTTCTCCCCCAAGAACTTCCAACCAGGATTGCAGTCTAGATTCAGGCTGGGCAAAGCAGGTTTTGCACTCCCACTCTAATATACCATTTAATTCCTCCCACCAAGTGGGCCCAAGGCCTGAGGCAACTGCAGCTGTAGCTGTATAAACAGCCTCAGAGCTGCATCACCTTTTCACTGTGTCCCAGCAGCTTTTCCCACTAATCTTCTCTGTTGTCTTTGGCATTTCTGAGTTGAGAAGACTGGTAACCGCCACAGATCTATGATTCAGGGTACTACACCTGTTCCGCCCCGCTTCTGTTCTGGTTGGTCCTGTCGCGGCCCAACTTGGGCTCTCTTCTGCTCCGCTCCCAGCTCCATGCAATAGAGCCTTCCCAGCGATCATCCAGGCTGTCATGGGCTGGATCCCTGCTTCCCTTTGCTATTTCATGGGTTCTGCTGCTCTAGAATTTGTTCAGAGCCATTTTTTATAGGTGTTTGTAGAGACCTGGGGGAGGGCTTATGCAAGGCGCTGCTTTCCAACCTCCATCTTGGCTGCGCCGCACCACCCCCCACCCCCCATCCTGTTATTTAGTTCAGGATTCTAAAGTTTATGTTCTTTCTCTATGTATATTACAATAATGCCTAAACCTGGAGCCAGCAAGCAAAATCTAACAAGGATAATGACCCTCTGCGCGTAAGACATGCCTTCACTCCTATAAACTAACCAACCACAAGAGCCACGTAACAGAGGTACTGAAAAGGCAGGAAAAGAAAGCAGTGGTAAAGAGCCCTGGAAAGAATACCTTTTCTGGGGGAAGAAATTAATTGCCCAGACTATGACTGGAATATAGGGACCCCCTGGGATCTAAGAATTGTGTTTGAGCGTTACTGGCCCGCTGATAATCATAGTCCTCTTCTGACTTTCTGTGGGTCAGCTGCATGCTCAAGGGGTAGTTTGGGAGATATTCCATGGTGTGGAGAGGCATTAAAACTCATAGTAGTCTGTGGTTTCTTGGAATAGACCTCAGTAGTATTATTTCCAAAAGTAGCCCCCAAGTCACTGGCAGGGTAGGGGTGCTGAAACATCTGGTGCTGATAGGCACCCTCTCCACCATTCTGGAATTGGTTATTCCAAGTCTGGTTGCTCCATGCTGGAAGGTTTCCAGATGGATTCATCATATAATCCTGGTGAAATGGAGAGTAGAAGCTTATGTACTCCCCAATAGCTGATACTTTCTAAACCATACTTATTGTTGCCCTTCTTTGACCACATGGTGTCTTTCTGCCAACTCTTTGACTTCATTCTATGGTTTGGAAACCAGGTCTTGACCTATCTGTGTAAGTAAGGTTCAAATTCCCAGACACATTTCAGATCTTCTGTGGACTAAGGCATTTTTGCTCCATGAGTCTACTGTTGAGTACTCTTAGTTGAGCCTGAGAGAACATTGTCCTCATCTTAGGTTTTCTGGACAGGCTCTGATGATCTTTTCCCTGATGGATCTTGGGCTTGTTCTGGGAGGAAAAGTTATTTGAAGTCAGGCTAGTGGCAGAGTCAGGAATATCTTAATAAACATACCCATGGATGAAGGAGGAGCAGGAGAAATTGCTGTGCTTGGCTGGAACTTTTCCGGATTTTGTATTTGGAAATTAGAGTAAGGGCTTTGGAGGTAAATGGCTCTGGCTGGGATGGGGAGATCCGGGTGTTGTAAGGGTAGCTGGCACTGCCTTCAGGCTGGCATGTCTGGCATTGCTGAGAGTGAGAGCTGAAGGTAATGTTTTAGGGAAGATGCTTGAAGGAAGAGGTCCAACCTGGGCAGTTGCAGTAAGTCCAGGAGCAAAAGCCTTGAGTGTATATGACATTTATTTGTTAAATAAGCATTTGCTATGGATCAGCTAAGTGGTGCAGTGAAAAGAATGCCAGACCTAGAGTCAGGAAGACTTAGATACTTACCAGCTGTAGGACCCTGAGCAAGTCCCTTAACAACATCTGCCTCAGTTTCTTCATCTGTAAAACTAGCTGGAGAAGGAAATGGCAAACCACTTTAGTATCTTTGCCAAGAAAACCCCAAATAGTGCCATGAAGAGTGAACTGAAAAATGAGTGAAAAACAACATTGCCAGTGCTGTGTTAAGTGCCAGAGATACAAATAAAGGCAAAAAACATTCTTTGTCCTTGAGCATCTCACAGTCTAATGGGGAAGAAAACATGCAAACAATGATATGATGTAAGTTATGTGTGGGATAAACTCTCCAGTTTCACCAGGAAGGTATTTCACCAGGAAGGTACCTCTCCACAGTGAGGAGAAATGGGTAAGGATTTTTTCAGATGTAGTATTTGAACTGAGTCTTGAAGGAAGTTGGAAAAGTCAGGAGGTGGATAGGGGGAGAGAAAAAGCATGAGTACCAGCTCTTCTAGCTGAATGCCTGTGGATAAGTCATTTCAACTTTCTGAGACTCAAGCTGTAAAATAGGGAAAAATACTTACATCATCTGGACCTGAGGGAGTATTGTGAGGATAATGGACTTACACTGACAAGGGATTCTAAAAGTCATTTTGTCCAACTCCTTCATTTGACAGAGGAAGAATTGATCAAATGAAATATTCTAAATAAGATGCTTGGCAAACCTTCCATTTTATATATGGCAGCCATCATCGCTATACAAAATCTGCACACGTCTTTGTTTTATTAAATTCTCAGAGATTGCTCAAATTTCTGCAAATTTATCATAGGATTATGGTCATGGAGCTTGAAGGGACTTCATATCTAGGCAAATATTTTTATTTAAATTTGAGTAAACTGAGATCCAGGAAGGGAAATGATTTATCTGAAGACATACAGGGAATAAGCATCCTGCAATGTATCTAGTTCTTAAAGTTAAATTTCCTTTTCTGTTAAAAAGTTAACAATCATTATAAATTCAAGCATTGAAATATACAAAGAACAAAAATTATTTTCTGTTATCTAAGTTTTAAAATAAGATTATATGTATGTACACATATATTATACATATATCTTATGTCACAAAATTAATTAGACAAAATTACTCCATTTGTTTGAATTGATTCTGCACTTTTCTATTTTCTTCTGTTTATTTATAAATGTCTTATCAATGCTCTTTTTTCTTGCATATTCATCACCACCCATTAAGTGATACCCCTCTCCTCCAAAGAAGATGCCTTCCCATGTGGCAAATGCCTATATTCTAGCTAGGGAAAAATACTGTTTATATCTGAGAATGCATATCTTATTCTGCATCTCAAGTCCACTATCTCTCTCTGTCAAGAAATGACAGGTCTGTTTCAACTTCTGTTTTTTGCAATCATTATTGTTTACTGCTTTTATCAAAGTTCTGATGTCTTTCAAAAGTTGTTTCCCTTAATTTTATTTTTATTCTCACCAAGTCAACTCATTTCGCTCTGCATCAGTTTAAACAACTCTTCACCTGTTTCTCTGGCCCTAAAGTTTTCTTAAAAGGCATTTATATAACAAAGAATGCTATATAAGTTTTTTCCCCACTCTTATTTTCTACCTTATTTATTGCTGTCCCTACCCAATAAAAATTAATTTTATTTCATCTACATTTAAAAAAAACCAAAATATACACAGAAGAATAGAAAAAATAAAAGATTGTATTTGAATCTGCATATTTCTATTACAGTCTGCTTTTTAAAAAAAGCCTATGAAGAATTAACCATATTATTCATTTTTTGATATAGCTAATGTTTTAATCACTATATGTCAATAAATTGTAAGGCTATCTTTTATATAGCACCTTAATATTTGCAAAGGACTTCATAAACTTTAACTTATTTCTCCCGCGGGACAAACATAGAAGGTAGGTGCTATTATCATAACCATTTTACAGATAAGGAAACTGAGCAGGACAGAGATTAAGTGGGTTGCCCAGAGTTACACAGTCATTAAATATTTAAGGATGGATTTAAACTCAAGTCTTCCTGACTTCAAGTCCAATTCTGTATCTACTTCCCTGCCTAGCTTCCTCTTACCCATAGGTTCTATTTGTTTTTTTGAAAAAAAATTAATATTTTTTTTATTTTTACATTACCTAATTTTTTTCTTGTATATTACCCCCTACAGAACCATTGTTTATAACAATTTTTATAAAAAAGGGAAAAATCCTCAAAACTGATTGATGAAATGAAAAAAAAATATTGAAAATACATTCCTTATTCCAAACCTATGGGCTCCCCTCTCTGCTAAGGAGTGTTGGGGGAGGAGGTATCTTCTCATCGCTCCTTTTTTTGTGGATAAGCTTGTTTTTTTGTTTTGTTTTTGATAATTTTGCAACATTGTTATTCTAATATGGGAGGTGTTCTTTCCATTTACATTGTTGGGTATATTTTATGTCTATATGTTTTCTAGGCTGTGCTTAATTTATGTTATATCATTTCATAAGGTCTTTCCATGATTCTCCATATTCACCATATTTATCTTTTCTTATATCACAGTAATATTCCATTATATCCATGTACTACAATTTGATTAGATCAATCTGTGGGCATCTACTTTGTTTCTAGTTCCTTGCTGCTTTTTCTTTTTTTAAAAAAAGCTGCCATAAACATTTTTGTGTATATAGAGTTTTCATTTTGTTAATCTCCTCCTTGGCATATATGAGTATCAAAGAAATCTTCAAGTCAGAGTATTTACACTTTGGCAGAATTATTTGTGTAGTTTCAAATTTGTTTCTGTAATGATTGTACTAATTCACAGCTCCACTAACAATGTATTAGTTTGCATATTCACATGCAACTCCTTCCAACATTGACTATTATTATTTTTTTTCTCATCTATGCCAATTTTCTGAGTGTAAAGGTAAAATATGAGAATTACTTTGATAGGCTTTTCTCATATTATTAGATTTTTGGAGTATTTTTCCACATTATTGTCACTATTTTGCTGTTCTCTTGAGAATTGTTTGTTCCCACATTTTGAGGGATGACCTTTGGTCTTAGACATTTCTGTTGTCTCTATATTGTGAATTCCAAAGCCTTATCCTAGAAAAATGATGCAGTCCTCCCCCTTCCATTTGAACACTCGCCTCTTTATTTTAAATGCGTTAATTCTATTTGTGCAGATGCTTTTCAACTTCACATAACCAAATTTATTTGTTACCTTTTTAAATTATCTCTGTTCCTTCTTTGGTTAATAATAGCATCTTCTGCCCTATGGAAGCTATATGTTGTTCTTCCTTATGAAAGGCTTGCGATCTTTTTTCTTTTCTAATTCTTTAACAGTGTGATCTTTAACATTCAGACTGGGTGTCCATTTTGAATATATTGTGGTAGTATGGGATGCTAGTCTAAGCCTAATTTCTGCCAAACTGTTTTCCAATTTTCCTGTTTTTCTGATCAAGTAGGTAATTCTAAGTGATTTAGGTTTGGGAGTTTTTATACCTCTGGGTTATTGAGACCCCTTATTTCTAATTGTTCCTTATGTAGTCTGTTCCATTGATCAACTTTTAAATTTCAAACTAATATCAAATAAATTTGATGTTAACGAAATGTGTGTTGGTAGCATCACTTCCAGACATTCTTATGCATTTTGTAATATATATATATATATGTGTATAGATATATATATACACACTCACACACACACACACACACACACACACACACACACACACATATATATATATATATATATATATATATATGTTTCTAATGCTGATATGGATTAGAGGTGGGATTTGAACCCAGGTTCTATGATTTCAGGGCTTGATGTCTCTTTACTTCAAGCTGAAGATCCTTAATTTTATCTCTTCATTCTTTTCTTACTTTTTTGTCAAGTTCAAATAAGCCAGTCCCTTTCATACTCTCTACTACGAGTATTTTTCACTGATGGATGGACGTTATGTCCTACTTTGGCTTAGTTATATAGAAGTCACATGATTAATCTTTTTAAATTTGCCTCAAAAGACAAAAGTCTGGCCCCAGACACTTACTATCTGTGTGATCCTGGGCAAGTCACTTTATCCATTTTGCCTCAGTTTCCTCATCTGCAAAATGAGCTGGAGAAGGAAATGGCAAACCACTCCAGTATCATTGCCAAGAAAACCCCAAAGGAGGTCACAAAGAGTCAGATACAGCTAAAAATGACTGAACAACAATAACAAAACAACAAAACCCAGTACCTAGTTCAGTGTCTTGCATGTATTGGCAAATTGAAAGCCATTTCAGATGTTTGTAGTTGAGTGGGGCCTTCTCCTTTTAGTTGAATCAGGAGTAGATCTTTTAACATGAAGGAGGGAATTATTTCAAAGAAGATGAGATCTCATAGAAGAAGCTAGTGAGTCTGGAGTAGAAGAAATGAAGAATGGGGAACAATTATTTCTAAGAATCTCTAAGAGCTGTCAGTTGCTACTTCCTTAGGAAGTATGGACATGGGGTCATAGAATCAAAGATGTAGAGCTGAAAGGGAAGTAAGAAGCCATCTGGTCCAATTCTCTTATTTTACAGATGAGAAAATGAAGGCACCAAGGATGTCTAATCACCTGTCCCAAGTTGACAGAGGTAGTAAACATCTGGGATCATTTAGTCAGCCAATCAATAAACATTTATTGTTTCCTCTGTGTCAGAAACTGTGTTAAGCAATAGGGATATAAAGAAAGGAAAAAAAAATATTCCCTGCCGTCAAGAAGTTTACATTCTAACCTGAGACAACATGTAAATGATTAGGCACATACAAGATATACAGATATACAAAATACACATGCAAGATACAAGATGCAGAAAATATGGGAGGTAATCTCAGAGAGGGAGGGACTAGAAGCAGGGTATGAAGGTATGATTTCAGTTGCATCTTGAAGGAAGCCATGGAAGATAAGAGGTGAAGATGATTAGGAAGAACATTATAGATGGTGGGATAGCCAGTCCAGTTACAAAGAGATGTGAAATGGAATTTCTGTTCAAGGAAGTACAAGTAGGTGGGTTTATCAATATCATAGAGTACATAGAAGAAAGTAAAGTATAAAAAGACAGAAAAGCTGAAAAGGGGCAGATTATTAAGAGCTCTAAATGCCCAACAGAGAAGCTTATATTAATTATGGGAGGTAATAGAGAGTTACTGTAGATGTTGAATGTGTGTATGGGGGGATAGGGGGCGACATAGTGAGAACTACACTTCAGGAAAATCACTTCGGCAGATGAGTGGAAAGTGGATTTGAGTGGTAGATACTACCAGTTCCATGGCTATTGCTATAATGTAGGTGGGAAATGATAAGGGCCTAAGGTAAGATGGTGGCTGTGTGATTGTGGGTATGTACTAGAGATACTATGTAGGTCAAAACTAGATTTGATATGTGTAGTGAGTGAAAATGATGAGTTGAGAATGACAATGAGGTTGTAAGACTGGGATACTGAGAGAGGGTAGTGATGCCCTTAACAGAAATCAGAAAGTTTAGAAAAGGGAAGAGTTATTTTTTGGGGGGGAAAGATATTGAGTTGTATTTTTAACTTACAAGTCTGAAATACTCTACAGGACACATAATTAAACATACTGAAAAGGCATTTTGTGATGTTTGAATGTAGCAGGAGAGAGAGAGACAGAGAGAGAGAGCTAGAGAGACAGAGAGAGAGAGAGTGAGAGAGACAGAGAGACAGAGGGAGAGAGACAGAGAAAGAGACAGAGAGAGAGAGACAAACACAGAGAGACAGAGAGACAGAGATAGAGAAAGAGAGAGACAGAGAGACACAGAGAGAGAGACAGAGAGACAGAGAGACAGAGAGAGAGAGAGAAAGAGACAGAGAGAGACAGAGACAGAGACAGAGAGACAAAGACAGAGATACAGAGATAGAGAAAGAGAGAGACAGAGACAGAGAGGAGATTTAAAAGTGATTAGCTAGATAGGAGAAGACTCAAGATAGATCAGTGCTACATAAATCTAGAAAGAAGAGAGTATCCAGGAGGAGGTTATGAACAGTGCCAAATACCACAAAGAAGTCATATAGAATGAAGAATAAGAAAGGTGTATTTGATTTGGAATTAAGAGATCATTGGTAACTTTGGAGAAGACAGTTTCAGGTGAATGATAGTTTTTAAAGCCATATCATAGAGGCATTAGAAATTAGTGAGAGGAAAAGGAGACATATGTAGTATGAGTATAGGCAGTTTTCATGAGTTTAGCTCCTTGTTGGGAGATATGGAGTGATAACTAGAATACAGTATGGTCAAATGGAGGTTATTGAGGATATGAAAGACATGGGCATTCTTAGATATAATGAAGATAAGAGGAGAAGGAGGCATAATTGGGACATTATGCTAGAAAAGATGGCAGGGAATAGGACCAAGGGTACTCATAGAGGGGTTTACCTTAGCCAGGTTATCTGAGATTGAAGTGATGTAGGAGATAATGGAGAATATATTTAAATGATGAGAAATGTGGAGGAGGGGCAAAGAGGGAGCCTTTAGTGAATGGCCTTAATTTTTTTCAGCAAGGTCCTTGCTGAAAAGGTAGGGGAAGCTCATGATATGGAGGGCTTGAGAAGAGATGAAGAGGTTTGGGATATCTACTGTGTAAAGCAATGAACCAATTTAATAGGAAGGAGAAGAATGCTTATTGTGGTGTGGATAAAATTGACATTAGATAAAATCTAGTCAGCTCTGTTCAGGTGATCATATATGAATAGGAGTGAAGGAGGTGGGAGTAATTCAAGGTTTGATTTTGATGAGGTATCATTGGCTATAGGACAAAGTTGCAAGGGATTTGAGAGCAGTGGAGAGTGTGCAAGTGAGGTGATTCACCAGGGGACAAGATAAAGAATGGAGGAGAGTGTGTCTAGTGCAGGGGTGATTGACTGGAAAAAGCAGAGAAATGGAGGGACTTGAGGTCATGGTGAGAATGAAAAACGAGGTTAGGAGTTGTAAGGTATAGGTTAAGATATAATAATAAAATATCATCCCTATTCAAAGGAATTTCCCAGTGTGATGACTATGGATGATAGCAAGATCCATGGCCATCTTTGTGTGTAGAGGTCAGTCAAGGGAACTGTATAAAATGAGGACCTTTCAGGTATTTGAAGGAATATCAATATGTAGGTTGAAGTCCTCTAGCTTGAGGGTAGGTGATGGCATTAATATTCAGATACTTAATTAATTGAGGAGGAAAGGGGAATATCCTAAGGCTCAATAGAAAATAGTTACTGGAATCTGTTTTGGGCGGTAGATTTGTATTATGTGAACCTCAAAGAAAGAGAGCTTGCTCAGTGAGGATGGTAGAGGAGAAATCTGGAAATGGCAGTGGAGAATATTCTGACTTCTCAATCATAACCCATGTGTGAGGAAGGGATGGGGGGAGGGAGTAAGTCAGAGGGTTGTGTGGTTTGTCCTTGATTCTTGGAGAGGACCATGACATCAAAGAGATGATGAAATGACTTGCAATTGTCTTTGGTTTGAGTGAGGGAGGGCTGTGCAAGGTCACCAGCTTCACTTTCTCCTCCAAAGCCATCTGGGTCCGGTGGCCAGATACCAATCAGGATGACTGGAGATGGCCCAGGATGCTGTGGGAGACCTTGGGCATTTTAAGCTAAGGTCTTTTCAGGCTCTCACTTTGAGTAAGGCAGTAGGAGAAAGAGCAGTCAGTGAAGGAAGCAGCATTATCAGGAGGAAGTCACATCTTAGTGAGGGCCATAAGGTGGAAGGAGTGAGAAAGGATAAAATTTAAGATGAAAGAAATTTTGTTCATTATAGAACAAGCATTCCAGAGACCATAGTGGATGGGACATGGTGGAGGTGGGGAGGTTGGCAAGGATCTGTCATATAGCCACTAAAGAATAGCAATTTGGGGGCAGGCAAAACATGGGTAGCCAACGGAATTTGAACTCAAGTCCTCTGACTCCAGAACCAGTGTTTTCCTGAAAGCTATTTAGGATTGGAAGGTTTAGATTACTGCCTCTTTTCCTTCACATTTGCACCATAAAAACAAAACAAAAAACCCATGGCATGAAGAACTTTTGAATGCCATGCAGATAAAACCATTTGCACTATCACACTGTTTGGATGACAGCAAGTCCTGCAGAAACAGCCTCTACTGCCTTTGCCAATGAATGTAATTTTACACACGATTCCATTTCTTAAATATCTATAGTTAGATAACCTGTGATTTTATTTCTATCTCCCACTCCCATTCTAAATATAATTTTCTTCAATGACATCATGAACAAATTTTTTTTTAAAAAATGTGATGCTAGTCTTCCCTGATTGATAAAATATAGGCCATTCTGTAGCTTCAGTCCCATATGTTAAGTTTTATCCCATACTATCCTGCCAATTTGTAGGTGTCATAATGTACTAGCAAATGATTGTTCAGAAGTAGCTACTTGTTATTGGAAAAAAGACTCAGCATTCTTCAAAATCTTTCCAACCCATTTGGATCTGGCAAGATGATTCCTTGAATGAGTTGACTCATCCCTAGCTTTTTCACGCAAACATGCTTTTGCATGAGCTGAATCAGAGGGAAAAGCAAGCCCAGCACAGAGATTGAGTCTCAGCCAAAGTAAATACCAGGCCAAAGAAATCAGCATTTCCTTCCCTGGGTTCACTGTCACTGAGCAGAAAGTGGGCTACACAGATACAGGTGCCCTCAAGTCTCATCAAGTGGGGAGTGGAGAGAAGGTCCAGGGATGGGGAGACCTTGACACAGCCAATCACAGAATTCTGGATTGGAAAAGCTCAGAGAAGCTGGGAGATAGAAAATGCCATAAAAATGCGTCAAGTTAATTTCACGCTTTCCCACCTTCAACTTTTGCGCAAATTAAATTTAATGCTCCTCGGCCTCAGCAGTTTGCACGCAAAACAGCAGCACGTGGTTTGGCCTGATGGAGATAAAAAGGGGCTCAGTGTTATTTGCAGAATGGTGAAGAAATATTTGTTCTGCAATCGTCGGTACACACTAATTAAAGGATCCTTCCCCATCCCCGCTCACGTTCCCCTCCCTCCCTCCATCCCTGAAAAAGGGGAATTTAGACTTAGCTCAGAGAACTGCCTGGGGCTGCTTTAAAGTGAAGATTTGTGAGTTACATGTAATCATCTTCACCTATCCCTGAAATTAAATGGTTAATGAAAGGGACTAAACCCAGGTCTAAATATTCAATCTTCACTTGCACAAACTTTAGTATGGAAGCTCCCGTTGGACAGATTGTGTATACTCTGTATAATGAACTATAGCATCAAAGAATCTGAGAACGGGGAGGCACCTCAGAGGCCGCCTCACCTAACATCCCTCCTGAAGAGTGGGTCTGTGCAGCCACCTCAATGAATAATTCATGAGACGGGGATACTTGGTCACCCAAAATAGTCTATTTGACTTTTGGACAGTTCTAATTGGTAAGAAGGTGGAAGCTAGGTGGTTTGGTGGAGGCCTGGAGTCAGGAGTCCTGAGCTCAAATCCAGCTTCAGACACTTACTAATTGTGGGATCCTGGGCAAAACTGTTAACCTCTCTTTTCCTTAATCCACTAGAAAAAGAAATGGAAAAGCACTCCGCTATCTTTGCCAAGAAAACCCCATGGATAGTATCGGTGTGCTAGAGTCCATGGGATAACCAAGAGTTGGACGTGACTCAACGATGACAATTAATTGGTTGGAAGTTTTTTTCCTTGCAGAGAGCTTAGAGCATCCTCTTTGCAAGTCGAGATACACAAGGGACCCCGGAAGGTCCCTTTTTACAGATAAGGAAACGGAGGCTTAGAAAAATTAAATAAATTGGCCAAGGTTCAGGACAAGCCTGATGTTCACACTCTGGTTTGGTTTGATATTGAGAGGCAACGAGGCGCTCATTGGTGACTGAATATTCAACAAGAAGAGGTTTTCTTAGCTCCAGCATAACAAGCATATAGTCATACTTAGCTTTGGGAAACGCAGCCTCGTGTCTTGTCTCCACAGTGGAATGTGCTTGAGCAGTAGGGCAGAGTGTGATGACTGGTTTGGTTTTAGGAATCACATCTGAAGGGCACGGATCCTCAAGTGAGTGAGACTTTTTATAGCCTTAGGGGGCCCAGAAGCCACTTCAATGAAGCCACAGATTATCAGGAACGGCATCAAGTCCTGGTTTTGTCACCATTTGGAGGAAAATATAGCCTAACCCATGACACAGAGAATGGGGGGGTGGGGCAGAGTGACCCCCCCCCCCCGTAGATACTGATCCAATCATAGTCATGCTTAAGAGGCTGGATTTAAACCCAGATCCTCTTAGCCCAGAGGCAGCCAAAACCTTCCTGACAATTAAAATCCTCTCTTCCACCCCAGCTGCAAGTGCCTCCCCCTGGGAAACTACCTCACCTTTATTTTATACAAATTTCGAATATACTAACAAGTGTCCACAACATCTGTGTAGATATGAAGTAAGCTCCTTAAAGTCAGGGACTATTTGATTTTTGTCTTTGTATCTCCAGTGACTAGTGCCAAGCCTGATATATAGTAATCTTAATATATGATTAAAGGTTAGAATGAATGATTAATCCCTAAGTGTAATGTTGAGGAAACTGTGAGTCATCTATAAACACTATTATAAATATTGTCATCAGCTGGGAGGTACAGTAGAGAGAGCACGGAAGACTTGAATGCAAATCTAGCCTCAGATATTTGCTAGCTGTGTGAGTCACTTAACCTCTGCTGGCCTGGGCAAATCACTTAATCCCGGCTGCCTCAGTTTCCTCAACTGTAAAATGGAAATTATCATGACAACACGCTCACAGGGATATTGTGAAGAACAAGTAAGATAATATGCATACAGCACTTAGCACAGTGCCTGGCACATTAACAAATGGTGCTTAATAAATGCTTATTTCACTCTCCTCCTTTTGATCATTTCTCCCTTAAGTTGTCTAATGGGAAAAAAATGTACCCATTCCCAAGGTTTATAATTGTTTAGCTAAAGCTGAGAATCAACAGGCAGCCTCAGGTAAAATGGTGGGCTTAATGAAGTTCATCTTTTTCAGCCTCAACCTTTTTCTTTGACTTCTCTATACTCACTTTCATGGTGGCCCTGCTCCCCAAAGGGTTAAGTAAGCAGAAATATGTAATTCACTCTGTTAAGACAGTGATCAAAGCCTTAAACCAATCGGTCAGTCAGCCAACAAGCATTTATGTCTGGCTATTTGTTTCCCCCTTTTTATCTCCATCAGGCCAAACCACGTGCTGCTGTTTTGTATTCAAACCACTGAGGCTGAAGAGGTTTTCTTGGCAAAGATACTGGAGTGGTTTTCCATTTCCTTCTCCAGTTCATTTTTACCGATGGGGAAACTGAGGCAAATGGGGATAAGGGACTTGCCCAGGATGACACAGCTAGAAAGTGTCTGAGGCCAGATTTAAGCTCAGGTCCTTTTCACTCCAGGGAATAAAATGTGGGGCTATGTGTATGTGTGTGTACACACACACACACACACATATATACACATACACACATACATGTATGTATATATTCAAATAATATATGTGTATATACACACATATACATAAATGTATGCATATGTGTACATGTATATGTGTGCATGCTTATGTGTATTCTTATACCTGGGTGTGTATGTTCATACATGCATGCTCCTATATACACACACACACGCTCCTGCATAGTGGGAAGTGAATGTTTAATTTTTCAGCTCCATTTCATTGTTCTGGGGACCATCTATTTCACTCCTTCACTTTCAGCATTGATGGCAGGGGAGATGGTAATATGCCTCCTCTGACTTGGCTCATGTGTCCTGGTGGAAGGTTGTATTATATGAAGCATGGACTGAAATAAATAAATAAATAAATAAATATATATATATATATATATATATATACACACACACATATATATGTATGCATGTGTATATGTATATATTCTCTTATATCAATATGATCAATATATTTAATTTATGTAACCTAAGAAATATATTAATATAGTCCCAGACTATTTCACACATACATGTGTGCCTATGTTTATATATGAACATATATACACACACATAAGTGTGTGTATGTGTGTGTTTGTGTACACACACAGAGAAAGAGCTGATATGCAGATTAGCTTCATTACCTGCCAATGTAGGCAGCTCTGCTTGAGGGTGAATCCCAAAGCTGAATGGCTCATCTCCAACAGGATCAGGGTGGAGAATCATCTCTGGAGATGTGGTCAGGAGGGGTCCAGAGCTGGCAGAGTCATGAGAAGAACATAGCTTCCCCAACTCCTGTTTAATGTTCTTTCTATTATGCCATATAGCCTTTCATTTTCAGTCTCTAGTCAATGAAGTGCTTTCTAACCCCAAGAACAGCTTGAATTTCATTGATTAAAATTTAAGGTAGCTATGTCATACAGTGGATAGTGCTAGAGATGGAATCAGGGAGACCGGAGTTCAAATCCTGCCTCAAACACTTAGCAGCTGTGTTATCCTGGGTGAGCCTCTTCACCCCACTCACCCTCAGTTTCCTCATCTGTAAAATGTGCATAATGGCACCCATCTCACTGAATTATTGCAGGATCAAACGAGATTTTATATATATATATATATATATATATATATATATACATATATATATGTATATATATATATATATATATGTGTGTGTGTGTGTGTGTATATACATATATATAGAGAGAGACAGAGAGACAGAGAGACAGAGAGACAGAGAGAGAGACAGAGAAAGAGACAGAGAGAGACAGACAGAGAGAGAGACAGAGAGAGACAGAGAGAGAGAGACAGAGAGAGACAGAGAGAGAGAGGGTGTGTGTGTGTGTGAGAGAGAGAGAGAGAGAGAGAGAGAGAGAGAGAGAGAGAGAGAACACTCTTCATAAACCTTAAACATATGAATGTTACCTGTTAATGTTAGAATTATTGTAGCAAATGCTTCAGAAAATGTAAGAGGGAAAAAATCAAGTAACCGGTGATTAACAATGTTTTTGTTATCATTGTCCCAGACAGTACAATGATGCTCACATAACGAAACTTGCATTTCTGCAGCACTTCACAGTTTACAGAGTAGTTTTCTCACAGTAGGTAAATAATGCAAGCATTATTACTAGAGGCGATGTTTTGAAGGGGAAAGAAGAGAGAACCTAGAATCAAAAGAGATATGAGTTCAAAATTCTAACTCTGACAGGTATTACTTACATGGCTATGGGCAAGTAACCAAACCTCTCTGAGACTCAGTGTTCTCATCTGGGAAACAGAGATCATCAGTACCTGCCTCACAAAACTATTTTGTGGATTAAGTGTTGTAATATATACAGCTATATAAATATCAGCCTGTATTATCCCCGCTTTGTTTCCAGAGGGGAGAAGGCAGGGCAATTAGGGTTAAGTGACTTGTCCAAGGTCACACAGCTAGTAAGTATGTCAAGTGTCTGAGGCCGGATTTGAACTGGGATTCTCTTGACTCCAGGGCCGGTGCTCTACTCACTGCACCACCTACCTGCACCTAATATCCCCATTTTAAAGTGAAGGAAATTGAGTGTTATATCATCAAGTAGTTTTTTCAGACCTGTCTACTCTTCTTGACCCCATTTGGGTTTTCTTGTATTCAGTGTTAATTTGATTGCCATTAATTGAATGTTAATTGAAGCCATTTGCTTCTCCAGCTAGTGTTACAATTGAGGAAACTGAGGCAAACATGGTTAAGTGACTTGCCCAGGGTCACGTAGCTCGTGTCTGAGGTTGGATTGAACCTAGGACAATGACTCTTCCTGATTCCAGGTAGGGCATTCTATACACTGCACCACCTAGCTGCCCCTTAACTGAGTTGAATAGAGATTAAATAACTCTGGGTCTCCTATGTTTTTCACACTCTACCGGGCTTACTCTGAGGAAATCAGTAACACAGAGTGGAACTTTAAAGTATCTGCAACATAAATCCCTCTGGGGCAAAGCTACCCCATTCTGTTGGTATATAAAAGTTTTAAACATATCCAAGTAGAGCCTGGATAAGGGCACTCCTTCTCTATTGTTCTGGGGGAAGAGACTTAATTCTTTTTTCAAAATGTTATGAAAAATAATGACATTGGTCCCCATTCCAGGCCTGTGGGCTAAGCATCTTCTATCCCATAATTTTGAGTTTTTAGCCTACTCAGGAAGCACTATGGTTAATATAATGACATTTCTCATAGGTAGAGACCTGGTATTGATCTTTAGTGCATAGGTTCTGTCTGAGTCTCATCAAAGATGTGCTATGATTTTGGATAACTGATTAACAATAAATGCAAGATATTTGTTTTCTTTTGACAGAATGAGCAGGGAGATTCTATACCGAGTCCTGGTTGTCCTAGATACCCCTCCCAGAGATTCAGAACATTCCTTAAACTTCCCAAGTTTCTCTTAGTAACCCATCATGAGTTTGTCATCCATGAAATTACCTCAGTTCCTTTGGAATCGATTTCTATTTTAAGTCCATAACACTCTGTGAGGTAATGTGTTCCATAAGTTTACTACACACTGTGTGAATGAGTACTTCCATGCATTTATCCTAACTATCTCTCTCTCCCAAGATTAAAAGGTGCCCCCTTATTCAATTATGCTAATGTTGGATGAGCAAGTTCATGGTCCCCATCCATTTTTTATACTCCAACCCATTCTCCCTCTTCTCTCTTCTTTCCAGGCTGAAGATGGCTAATCTGAACTCATATGGTAGCTCTGATATTGATTAGTTTGGCTGTGAATTGCTGGACCTTTTCCTATTGTCCTCTATTTGTTCTAAATTACTGGAACTGCACAACAGGGATTTGATGGGGAAGACAAATGGGGAAGGGGATGATGCTTTCTGTGCCTTCTTAGTGTCTGTATTGATGAGACTTAGTATCTTTTTTTTGTTTGTTTGTTTTTTGCAAATCAGGTGGATATCATCACATAAATAGTCTCTTCCTTGGTACTCTGGTCTGTCCTGGACCATCAAGGGTGCAGTAGCACCATTGTTCCTTTTGAAACTCATTTGCCACTTGTATCTACTTGTATAGCCCCATGTCTTCCTGGAGAATTAGGTTTTGTTCAAGGAGAGACTTCCTAAGAATTAGAGCTTTGGAAAAGTACAATAGGCTTCATCAGGAGGTAGGGGATTTCCCCTCACTGAAGGTCTCCCAGCAAAGGCCTAATGGCTAGTTGGTGGGTCTGATGTGACAGGATTCTTATTCAAGTTGTTTTGGGCTAGATTGTCTTCCAAATGTGAGATCCTATGATAGTGGTGGTTATACCCATAAATTTGACTTCTCATTGTTACCTACACACTATATTAATGAGGCATATATTTCATTTGTATCTTCCCTTCATATAATTTATCAAAATACTAAATAATATGGTCCCAGAACTAGTTAATTTAAATAAATTTTATTTAACCTCTTAATATGTGATCTCTGTATATTTTTTCTTATTTCTCAGTTACCTATAATAAAATAATACCCACAATCATTCAGTGACTCACTTATTTAATAGCTTTTGGTATAGAGCCTTGTCAAAGGCATTTTAAAAGTGGATATACATTTTTGTTGGTTCTGTTTATCTTTGTGATATTTTCTTGCTTGAAAAGCTTTAACAGATAAATTAAAAAATAACAGAAATCATTCCACTTTAGCATGAAAGGAGAGGAGAAATCAGCCATATACACATACTTAGCAAACCTTAAACCCTTACGTTAACGCTAATTATTTTTATTATTGTTAGGCAGAGGGGTACACAGAGGCAGAAAGGCTAAGAATTTGTGGATAATTTTGTGGTAGACTAGAGAACAAGGAAAAAATCTAGGATTTTGCTAGTGTGGGGAACTCTCTGTAGGAACTCCTTTCAACAATGCAGGTTGCAAGATGTGGTCAGTGATTTTAATAGTCTTTACATTGTACACACCCCCTTTCAGAGAACCTGGCTTTAAATGCCAATTCTGCCACATGTGTGATTTTGGGGAAGTCGCTTAACTCTTTTGGACTTCAGTTTCCTTATCTTCAAAATAAGAGGTTGGACTAGAATTCAGCCCCTCTTAAACTGGGGACCTGGACCCCATATGGGGTTGCAAAAATTTGGCAACAATAAAAGGTTTCTGAAGGCACGGTGACCAAAAAATAATTAAAATCAAATGTGTAATGAATCCGAGGTGTTTCTGGTGGTGCTTGCTCATGTTGCATCATGCAACTTCACTGCAGCCTTGGTTCTGAACACACAACGTGCACACTTTTGTACTGCATGTGTGCCCTCACACCATGCAATGTAACTACTGCTGCCAAAACACAAAAAGGGGTCATGAGTGGAAAAAGTTTAAGCCCTGAACTAGATACCCTCAAAGGTACTTCCCAGCTTTAAATATATGATTCTAAGTCTTAGAAGGGGCAGCAAGCAGTATAGTGGATAGAGTAAAAGGCCTGGAGTCAGGAAGACTCTTCTTCCTGAGTTCAAATCCTGCCTCTGACACTTATTAGCTGTGTGACCATGGGCAAGTCACTTAACTTTGTCTTTCAGTTTCCTCATCCGTAAAATGGGCTGGAGAAGCCAATGGCAAATGACTCCAGTATCTTTACCAAAAAAAAACCATACTAAACAACCCAAAATGGGGTCACAGAGTCAGACACAACTGAAAAAAATGACTCAACAATAAAGCCTTAAGAAATTGCTTAAAGCACATAAGGGCTTATTGACTTACCCCAGGTTACAAAGCTGATAGGCTGTAGAAGCAGGATTTGAATACAGCTCTTTCTGTCTTCAGGGCCAGCCACTTTTTCTCAAGGCACACTGCTTCTGATTTGTGGTGGAATGTAATTTTTAAAATGGTGTGTCACAGGAATAACTTAGCAAATCTGAATTTTTATAATGTGAACATCAATGAGGCCACCTTTTGATTACCTGTTCCCTTGTATTTTGGACAATAGCACAGCTTTTACCCCCAAGCCCCAGCATGCTATTAGAATTAATTAAACAATTCCTGCGAAGTCTCCAGAGTAGGTTATAACCAATGCTTTACTTAAATATAAAGTATTTCGATTAGCCGTTTTCATCATAGCCATTGTTAATGTAATGTCCCACTTCCTAGAGTATCTTGTATTGTCTCTGAAGCATTAAGTTAATTTCCTTCACCATCTTCTGGTCCTCCCCACATTTTCCACGCTTCACAGAGAGGGTTGGGGGTAACAGAAGGGTAATTTTCTGCCCAGAGCAATCAAAAACACCAGGAAAATGGGAAGTCAGACATGACATTTCAAGAGATAGCTCTAATATGCCACAAATTCCAATACCCTTAGGTTTCTCCAGTGTAAGCATACTTATTGCATACCCTGTGCTAATTTGAGACAAAACTATCTGATATGGTAGCAAATTAACAAAAAGCATTGTTTTAACATTCCTCTTTGTCGTGACTGATTAAAATCTGCTTGCTTCAGTATGATTTGGATGGGATGCAAAGAAAGGACAGTGATCATTCAAGGTGCTTAGAAAGCCCAAGGTCTTTACTCAAGAATCCAGGGATTTAGGACCAAGAAGCAGCCTGATACAGAGGTGAGAATATTCCACTTCAGTTGTTGAACTTGTTGGTACCATTCCCAAGTTCAAATCCTATCTCTATTATTTCTTACCTGTGTGACCTTGGACAAGTCACTTAATCCCTCCATCCTTCATTGCAAAATGAGATGGTTGGATAAGGTCCTTCTCTGGTTCTATGATCTTATGAGACACTAGAATTCATATCATTCTATTATCTCATTTTAGAGATGGGAAAACTGTAGACCAGTGATGTGTCAAGTCAACACAGGTGGCAAAGTCTTTAGACTCCAAATCTAATGTTTGTTATGCTATTCTTCTATGCTCGTACTTACTATGGGTTTTGACCAGACATAATTGCTTGCTGTCCACCTGAATTCTTCACCTTGCCTATCTATCCTATTCCTCAAACAGAAGAGCTCACACATCCCATTCTATTTACTTTTGCTTTGCTTTCCCTTTCCCTGCTTCCCCAATCTGCTAGCCAGATAGACCTATTTATCACCTGCTTCTTTGAATTACCAGCTCAATACTTTCTCTCCTGCAGTCCCAGAAACCAATGAGATTAGTGTACTCCTCACCAAGTTCCTTGAATTTTGCCTTATTGAAGAACCTCTTGAAATTCTGCACAAAGTCTTCCTCAGTAAGTTGGATATTGGGTGATTTCAGACTGGACCTATCTCTTTTTTGACATTATCTTTACAGCTTACTCTACTCTTAATCAAATCTAAAATTTTTGTGCTAGGATTTATCCTGGCTATAAGTGTACTTACGACCTTTATAATTCAAGATTTGTACATTTATGTGAATGTCAATTTATATTGAGTTAGTATCTAAGGTGAATTAAATATATTTTCAACATCGTTTATTTCATCCATTCATTTAATAAATATCTCCTATATATAATGTACACTGTATTAGACCTGGGCAGACAAACAAATGAGACCTATTTCTTGCCCTCAAGGAAAGATGAGATACGTACTCTGAGCCTGTGGGGAGCTAAACAGAAATTGCTCATATTTTATACTTTTCCTGTCCTCAAACAGCAGAGTTAATATTTAAACACCTAAAAAGACTGAGCCAGGGAAAGATCCCTGAACTTGGAGTCATGGGACTGGAGTTCCAATCCCTTCTCTGTTGCTTATACCTGAGTGAACTTGGACAAGTCACTTAACTTCTGGTTTCTTCATCTGTAAAATGAAGTGGGTTGAACTTCATGACCTCTAAAGTCTATGACCGTATATCTAGGACCCTACTCTATAGGGTCTATGACCCTATATTTATGACCTTACTCTAACAACCATCTGTAATAGCATACAAAACCTATGGCCTTTCCCTCTGATTTGTTGGTTTTTCCCAGAACCTCCATTTTAAGGACATGGTCTAAGTCCATGTATTCATTCCTCTTCAGGCTTCACTCCTCATCCTTCATCTCCATAGGACTTTGTCTACCATTTCACTCCCCCACCTTCATCTCCCACATCTTCTCTAAATTTTTTTACGTTGTCTTCCCCCATTATATTAAAAGTTTTGTGAAGCCAGGAACTGTTTTTCTTTCTCCTTATATTTGTATCCCTAATAAACACTTAACAAATGCTTGTTAATGCTTGACTGAGATGAGGGTGGATTATGGGTGAGTTGGATCATATTTACCACGTGAGTAAAGGTATAGAGACCACAAAGAGGCTAATGTAGCTTAAACAAGAGAGGGAATAAGGGATAAAACCATGAGGCAAGTCTGAAAGGGTACATCACAGTGAGAGTGAAATTATAAAGGACCCAGAATGCCAGACTACACATTTGTGGTCCATATTATCTAGAGATAGGGAGTGAGATGATCTCTACTCTTTGATAATCTTACTTTTATTGACTCCCTATCTTATTCTCAGCAACCATTCTAAGCTGACTCTTCTCTCCTCAAAACCTCATTCATTCATTTACCTCCCCTCCTTCAGTGCTTATAACAGACAGCTCAGCTCCCTACATAACTAGAATTATTTAAACCATCCTTTCTAAGATCACAGAAGCATCAGTGATAAGAAGGCTACTGTATAAGGGTGTTGTTTTGCTTCAC
The DNA here is from genome assembly GCF_011100635.1 of Trichosurus vulpecula. NCBI lineage: Eukaryota > Metazoa > Chordata > Mammalia > Diprotodontia > Phalangeridae > Trichosurus > Trichosurus vulpecula. The sequence continues at coordinate 52,994,735 of NC_050578.1, forward strand.
CTTGTAATTCTGCTCCTTCTCTTGTCCCCAGAGACCCTGGGTCATGGAGGAAAGAAGTAATATTCTTCATTCCCCATTTCCACTTCCAGATCTTCCCTTTGTCACCATCACTGATTGACAGTCTCCTTAAGTTTCACTCTATGTATCTATATCACTTGGTCCAGATCGTCATTCCAGACTTCAACCAGTCTCCAGGTCACACTCTCTTTTTTTCTCTAGGAGTTCAGTACCTGGCTCACTGTCTTTCTCTCCAGATCAATTACTATATTCATATTCAAGGAGTTCAATAGCTTCCAATTTCATCAGCATCTTTAACTACAGTGACCTATTCTTTTACTCTAGCTTAGTCAAATTTTGAAATTCTTTTTTTCTGAATAACTTACTATGTTTCTACATCTCTTTCTGTTTCACTTTTTCTTTTTATAAATAATATTTTATTTTTTCCCAATTACATGTAAAGAAAAATTTTAACATTCACATAAAAAAAGAGTTCCAATTATTTTTCTCTTCCTCCATCATCTTCTCCCTCCCTCATAGGATAAGCAATTTGATACAGGTTATACAAGTGCAATCATGCAAAACACATTTCTATATTAGTTGTATTATGTCTCACTCTTTCTCACTAAATCAATTTTGTTGTTCTCATCACAACCTCCAGTTCCTTGATCCTCATGAAAGGACCTTTTAATCTAATTCTGTTTATTTGCTGTTGTACTATTCACACTCTGAAGGCATTTCCAGGGACAGATTTTGCTCAGAACAGTAGATTGTACAGCAGTACAGAAGGCTATCTTTTCCACTGTTACAAGTGTATGAGAACTTTGCTAATTCTAACCTGATCAAAAGAAAAAAATACCTAGGCTTCATATATTTATCATTGGTTGTCCTTAGTAGGAATATATATATATATATGTATATATATTATATATATATATGTTATATATATATATATTTCCTGTTTTTAAACTTCCTCAATCAACGTTGTCTGTGTATATTAATTTTTTCCCATACTTCCACAGTTTCTACTTGAGGTTTCATAATCTTGTGTTTACAGAACATCTTCCTTTTTGACCTGCCCAGTTTTATTTGTTCCTTTCTTCTGACTGGAGAGGACATATTCTAACTGGTAAATTTGGAGAGGACATATTCTAACTGGTAAATTTGGACTTAGCACCACTTCTAACCTAGAAATCATCTCCTACTACCAAGTCCTCCTTTTTGCAATCTACCTCCTTCTCTCTTAGCTACTATTCACCTTTTTATCAGGTTGCCATAAGTGGTTTCATAGTAGTCTCTGTCCTTAAATTTACAAAATAGGGGAGTACTTACATAGGTACCAATTTTTGTCTTGCCTTTGTTTTTTGCAGGCCAAACAATTAGCTGGGGAGGCATGGGATTCCATATTATCCGTTGACCAATCTGTTAGTAAAAGCCCCCATTAGAAGGTGCCAGATCTCCCTTTGGGCCAAGTGCTTTGAAAACATATTCAACCTCATCTAAATCTTTGTCGTCATCATCATCATCACCATCGTCATTGTCACCGTCATTGTATTGTTGTTAACAGCAGCAGTATCAGCAGCAGCAGCAGTTCTTATTCCCCAGAATTCTTTAGAATCAGGATCAAAGAGACATTCTTGTTTTGAATAAGCAGATTTTCTGGGTGGGATACATAGGCATGGCTTCCTGCTGACTGTCTTTTTTTTTAACAGGTTCACTTCATTCTCATATTTGAGATCTCTTTGCCTTCGTGGAAAACTGCAGCATCAGTTTCACCTAGCATCATCCTGTGCCTTCTTGTTGTGATGATTGTCCCAGATCTGTATCTTTTTCTGTTTTTTTTTCTTTTATCATTTGTATTTAACATTTTAGTTTTCAACATTGATTTCCACAAGATTTTGAGATACAAATTTTCTCCCCATTCCTACCCTCCCCCCATTCCAAGATGGCATATATTCTGATTACCTCATTCCCCAGTCAGCCCTCCCTTCTTTTACCTCACTCCCCTCCCCCCAATCCCCTTTTCCTTTACTTTCTTGTAGGGCAGGATACATTTCTATGCCCCATCTACTTTTAAAACTTTGAGTTCCAAATTCTCTCCCCTCTTCCCTTCCCACCCACTCTCCCTAGGAAGGAAAGCAATTCAACATAGATCACATGTGTATCATTATGTAAAACAATTACTCAATGCTTATGTTGTGAAAGGCTAACTATATTTCCTTCCATCCTATCCTGTCCCCCTTTATTCAGTTTTCTCCCTTGACCCTGTCCATTTTCAAAAGTGTTTGCTTTTGATTACCTCCTCTTCATATCTGCCCTCCCTTCTGTCATCACCCCCCTTTTTTATACCCTTCCCTTTACTTTCCTGTGGAGTAAGATACCCAATTGAGTGTGTATGTTATTCCCTCCTCAAGTTGAATCTGATGAAAGTGAGATTCACTCATTCCCCCTCACCTGCCCCCTTTTCCCTTCCAACAGAACTTCTTTTTTCTTGCCACTTTCATGTGGGATAATTTACTCCATTCTCTCTCTCTCTTTCTCCTTCTCTCAGTACATTCCTCTAACACCCCTTAAATTTATTTCATTTTTTTAGATATCATGCCATCATATTCAACTCATCCTGTGCCCTCTGTCTATATTCCCCTCAACTCCCCTAATACTAAGAAAGGTCTCATGAATTACACACATTATCTTTCCATGTAGGAATGTAAACAAAACAGTTCAACTTTGGTAAGTCCCTTATGAATTCTCTTTCTTGTTTATCTTTTCATGCTTCTCTTGATTCTTGTATTTGAAAGTCAAATTTTCTATTCAGCTCTTGTCTTTTCACTAAGAAAGATTTAAAGCCCTTTATTTTATTGAAAATCCATATTTTACCTTGGAACATTATACTCAGTTTTGCTGGGTAGGTGATTCTTAGTTTTAATAATAGCTCCTTTGACCTCCGGAATATCATATTCCAAGCCCTTCAATCCCTTAACGTAGAAGCTGCTAGACCTTGTGTTATTCTGATTGTGTTTCCACAATATTCAAATTGTTTCTTTCTGGCTGCTTGCATTATTTTCTCCTTGACCTGGAAACTCTGGAATTTGGTGACAATATTCCTAGGAGTTTTCTTTTTGGGATCTTTTCCAAGAGGCGATCGGTAGATTCTTTCAAGTTCTATTTTACCCTCTGGTTCTAGAATATCAGGGCAGTTTTCTTTGATAACTTCTTGAAAGATGATGTCTAGGCTCTTTTTTTGATCATGGCTTTCCAGTAGTGCAATAATTTTTAAATTATCTCTCCTGGATGTATTCTCTGGGTCAGTGGTTTTTTTTCAATGAGATAGTTCACATTGTCTTCCATTTTTTCATTCCTTTGGTTCTGTTTTATAATATCTTGATTTCTTATAAAGTCACTAGCTTCCACTTGCTCCAACCTCATTTTTAACATGGTATTTTCTTCAGTGGTCTTTTGGACCTCCTTTTCCATTTGACTGATTCTGCCTTTCAAGTCATTCTTCTCTTCATTGGCTTTTTGGAGCTCTTTTGACATTTGGGTTAGTCTGTTCTTTAAGGTGTTATTTTCTTCAGTAATTTTTTGGGTTTCCTTTAGCAAGTCATTGACTTGTTTTTCATGGTTTTTTTTGCATCACTCTCATTTCTTTTCCCAATTTTTCCTCTACTTCTCTTACTTGCTTTTCCAAATCATTTTTGAGTTCTTCCATGGCCTGAGCCCAATTCATATTTTTCTTGGAGGCTTTTGATGGAGGCTTTTTGACTTTGTTGACTTCTTCTGGCTGTATGTTTAGATCTTCTTTGTCACCAAAAAAAGGAATCTAGAGTTTGAGTTTGAGTCTGCATTTGAGTCTGAGTTTGTTTTCACTGCCCATTCATGTTCCCAGTCAACTACTTGACCCTTGAGTTTTTTGTCAGGATATGACTCCTTGTAGAGTACAGAGTACTTTGTCTCAAGCTTTAGGGTCCAAGCGCTGCTGTTTTCAGATCTACTTCTACTCCACAGTCACCTCAGGCTCTTTCACTGCAATGCTCCTCCTCCCCCAAGAACCACCAACCAGAACTGCAGTCCAGATCCAAGCAGGGCACAGCAAGAGAACCTTCCTTTGTGCCCACAAAGTGCTCCTTGCACTCCCACTCTGATCTGCTGCTAGATTCCTCCCACTGTGTGACCCAGGGACTCAGGAAGCAGCTGATGCTGGAGCTCTGGAAGCAGCCTCAGGAGTTTCCTGCTGCTGCCTCCACCACCACTGCCTGACCTCTGCCACCCCCAGGGATGATGATCAGAAGGCTCTGAACTCGATTCCGCAGTTTCCCTCTAACCTGCTCTTTGGCGTTTGTGGGTTGAGGCCAGGTAACTGCCACAGCTCACTGTTTCATGGCCCCAAGGCCTGTTCTGGCTTGTTGACTCCTGGTCTGGTCTGTCTTGGCCCAGCCCATGCTGGGCTGCCCTCCACTCCCAGCATGGTGGGATAGACTCTTCCTGGTGACTATCCAGGCTCTCCTGGGCTGGAGACCTGTTTCTCTCTGCTCTTTCACGGGTTCTACAGCATTAGAAGTTGTTCAGAGCCATTTTTTACAGGTGATTGGATGGATTTGGGGGAGAGCTTAAGCAAGTCCTTGCTTTCCAGCCACCATCTTGGCTCTGCCCCACCTCTAAAGGATTTTCTTGATTTTTATGTTTTTCAGTGCCTTCTGTGCTTTTGACATACATACTATTCTCAAGTACAAAGTGAGTTTTAAGAACATTGTCCAGGGAAGACTCTTCACCTCTATAAGAAGTTTCAGAGCTAACCCTTGGGCTCTTTCTCTAAGGAAAATGATGGATATTGAAATAAACCTTCTTAAAGCTACCCAGCCAAGTCATAGAATGAATGAACTCATGCAATTTTTTGCTTCAAAAGTTGTCTGGTTTATCTTGTGTTTTTATTTGGGTTTAGGGGCCACAAATATCATACATTAGGCACTTACTCTGTCCCATGAACTATGCCAAGCACTGGAAAAACAAAAACAAGTAAAATGAAAGGGGAGGAGACTGCTGCTGAGGATATGAAAAGGAAATTAAAAGGGGAAATAAAATTGAGAGTGAAGTGAGCATGGTAGGAGTTATTTATTAAATGGTGGCTAGGGCCAGGGAGATTAAGGCATTTTTTTTGTTTTCTTCCCACTTTACTTTGAAAATCAAGGCCCCTTTTAGTGATCCACATCCTCTGGAACAAAGCTTAAAATATAATTATGGCAGTCACCAGAAGAGGAATGGAATGTGCCTAACAAAGGCTGGTAAGAAATCAAAGGGGCTTAAAAAAAGGTTGAGGGAGGAGAAAACTGTCCCTATAAATCCACCAAGAAAAAGTAGAGGTGAAAGGGGTGAAGGGGTAGGAGAGTAGCATTATTTATTAATGATGTATTTTCTTGAGAGAAATTCTAGGAAATCAGAGAGGGTACACATGCTGGACAATGTTTGTGGGAATCTCATCACCAGAATACTACATATTGTCTAGGTGAAAAGAAGAAATAGATGCAGGGCTTGGGAAATGATTCGTTTCAATTCAATTAACATTTATGAAGTACCTACTATGTGCCCAGCACTGTGCTAAGCACAGTAACAAAACATGTTTGGAAGCCTGTAACAGAGGCATGATATAATAATGATGGGAAGTTGGTACAGTAGAAAGAGCACCTGCCTCCAAGTAAGGAGGATATGAGTTCAAATCTGGCCTCAGATACAAGCTGGGGGATTCTAGACAAATCGCTTAACCCTAATTGCCTCACAAAAATAGTGATGGGAAGTTCACTCATTCAGACATTTACTGTCTCTGTCTCTTTCTCTACCAAAAGTACAACACCCACTAACTTCTTGATTGGAATATAATTTCATGTCACCAAAAGAAGATGGAATGACAAGGCCAAATTATATTCTGGACCTGATTCTCACTAATGATGAGGAACCACTTGAAAATGATGGGGACTTTTAAGGAGGAAGAGTGAACACTTCCTCTTAAGAGTTTGTGATAAGAATAGGAAATCTAAGCATGTTTTGACACACACCCCTGATTTGGAGAAAGACAATTTAGAAGGTTTTAAGCAAGGATGGGTAGGCTCCCATGGACGAAAATTCTACAAAGGAAGTAAACCCAGGAAGATTGGAAATCTCTCAAGAATGAAATCCTGAAGAAACAAATGGAGATAATTTCATTGAGAAAGTTAAAATAAAGGAATATGTAAGGAGACTAAATTGCATGTACACAGACTATCTCAACCAAATTATATTAAAACATATGTACAGAAGATTAAAGCAAGATGGTAATGGAGGATGAATTTTATAACATGGCATGGTATTGGAAGAGTATTGTAGTGAATGCTTAAGCTTAACATTGGCTAATGAGAAAAAAGCTAAAAACAAAAAAAACAAAGTTTTTTTTTGTTTAGTTAGATTAAGAGAAAAACAGGGACAAAAGAAGGAATAGAAGAATCCATTTTCTGGATGGTTGAGGTGATGATAACTGACAGCAGAAACAAAGCTCCTTAGTTCTTATTTCTTCCCATTTGTTTTTTTTTCTGCTAAGGAGAATAACCTCTGTATGGGAAAGGACAGAGGAAAAATGGTTTGGTCTTCCCACTCTGGAGATGCCTTTGCTAGGAGGTTTGGTCTCTTAATTGGTAAGTCCCTAGCCTGAGTCACAATTAAATAAGGGACTCTCAGCATGCTCACTTTACTCTCAACTTAATTTCTTTTGATTTCCTCTTCGTATCCTCATCAGCAGCCTCCCCCCTTTCTTTTTGCTATTTTTCATATTTCCAGTGCTTGGCATAGTTCATGAGACACAGCAAATGTTTAACAAATGCTTGATCTAAGCCAATTTAACCTAATAAGATGAAATTCAGTAGCTTTAAATGCAATGTCTTATGCCTGAGTTAAAATTGACTTTGTGAGTATAAAATGGGAGAAGCATGGTCAGTGAAATGCTTATAAGGAAAAGATCTGGAGCTTTTAGTGGACTACAAGCTCGGTATGTGTCAACAGTACAATATGAAAGCCAAAATAATAGCATTCTCTTGCTAGATTTGATTCCTAGTCTCTACTGATGCTGCTTTGCTGGACTTCGCTAGAGACTGCTCTACTGTATGCCACCAGGTGTTTCAATGGATGTTACTTGGCTATAGTTTCCTCTGTATCTAGCTTCTAGCTCAGTTAAAGGGCCTAAGTTGGGCTATACTTTGCTCATTTAGAAAGAGTTGGCATCCTTATCTGGCTTCGTTCTACATATAGGATACTGAACAGGAACTGTATGTATTCTCTTCTTCCTTCTTCCCAGATGAGGCAATCTCTGGAACTCTTGAATTTGGAGTTACCAAAGAGGTGACTCTGAAATTTGGTGCCATCTTAGAAATCTTCTTCTAGAAAGCTAGATTCAAAATTCTCTCCTCTTCCCTTTCTAGAACACAAAATATTGAGGTTCAGGAGGAAATGTTTTGGATTTTTTTCTTAGGCTGCAGGCAAGCATAAGTTTCTTATGTTCATGTGATTCTCCTACAAATTAACCACTTCTGGTTGGGGATGGGGGAGATTCCACCCAACCTTATTGCACTTTGAATGAGGCATAAGGGGATAAAATGGGATCCTCCCCTTTCAGTTCCTGAGAACTCAAACAGAATAGGTCCAGGTTGCTTTTTATAAATATATGGGCATATATGTGTGCTATCATTTCCCTCAATAGAGTATAATTTCCTTGAGACTAGGAACTGCTCTGCATCCCCTGTACCTAGCACTGTTTTTGTTGTTCAGGTGTTTTCAGTTGTGTCTGACTCTTCATGACCCCATCTGGGCTTTTCTTGGCATAAATACTGGATTGGTTTGCCATTTCCTTCTCCAGCTCATTTTACAAATGAGGGAACTGAAGCAAACAGGGTTAAGTGATTTTTCCAGGCTCACACAGCTAATAAGTGTCTCAGGCCAGATTTGAACTCAGGAAGATGTGTCTTCCTGACTCTAGGCCCAGCACTCTATCCATAGTGCCACCTGGCTACCCATACCTAACACAGTGCCCAGTAAGAAAACAAGAGCTTCATAAATGTTCATTTATTGATTGCTATTTGTAGTTGATCTATAATCTCTACTTTTTAATCAACCCTAACTCTTGTGAAGGGATAAGGATAGGGACTGGAGCTATGATTTCACAGATATAGGTAACTCTCAGGTAAACAAACTTCCTCTCTCTCTCTCTCTCTCTCTCTCTCTCTCTCTCTCCCTATTTATACATATATGTATATATATATATATACATGCATGTATATATACATATATATACACATACATAGGTCAGTATCTTCTTTGCAATTTCAAATCTTAGTACAGTGGTATCAAACTCAAATAGAAATGGGGACCACTAACCCGTAATAAGGATCCCTGTGGTCACATATTAACTTTGAATACCACATTTTAACATTATCTGTTTTATTGAATTTTTATTTATTTTGTTAAATATTTTCCAATTACATTTCAATCTGGTTCAGGTGATAATCGAAAGTGTTACTGCTGCCATTACCCTATGGCTGGGTATTTGAAGTTAAATGCCTTGCCTAGGGTCACATAGTCAGTATGTGTTAGAGTCTGAACTTGAACCCTGATCTTCCTAGTTTCAAGGCCAGCTTTCTATCCTTTACTCTACCTTGCTTTATGAACTCTTATGAAGCAACAACAAAATGATAGCTTCCTTGCAAAGCACATTACTAACTCGAGACTTCATTTTTGTCTGGCTATGCCTTTTATACCAATTTAAGCAGGAAGTTTGGACTGATGCAGTCTCATTATTTCTAATAATTATAAATAAAGTGCTTTGTTAAAAGGCATATTGGTCTGATGCCTATTCAGAGGCACTCTCTCCTCTTGAGAATAGGTGATTACTGAAATGGGACTGCTCTGAAAACCATATTTCCAAAGCATGCTGAGTCGACTGCCAAGTCTCACATGAGTCCTCCCGGACCAGAGAGAAAAATAAATTGGAAATCGAACTAAATTTCTTTTCAATGAAAAGTCAAGGAAAAGTGCCTGTAGGAAGTTCAACCAGTGACCTGATTGGCAGACTATATTGAATGGTAGTTTGATTGACCAGCCTCATTTTTCATTTCTATGTGCTTCCTTCTTTGCCTATTTATTAATCTATCACTTTCTTCGGTTTTATACTTTTCTATATGTTGCACTTATTATTATGGTATAGAGTCATTTCACCCAATATGCTATTTCAGCATGAAACAAATGTAATGCATCTCTGCATCTTCCCTCATTGTCCTCCAGACAGCCAAAGCTGGTGACAAATATACATTTCTCCAAATCTAATGAAAGTCACATGAAGACAGAATGTCAGGGTGTTAGCTGTCTCCTGTCCAACTTTCTGGGCTTTTCTGTGTTGATAAAGTGGCCTGCTATTTTCACAAGGCTACAGCTCACAGTTTTAAGGCCTTGACCATGGACCATCTGATTGTGTGACTATTGAATTTTTAGCAAGTAGTGGTTATTTGAATGTGTTTCACAAAGAAGTCACACCTTGTTATACAAACGGCAATAAATCAATGGGAGTGGGGGCAGGGCGTTTTAGCTCTCATCAATGGACACGGGAAAAGGGGAGGGGAAGAGAATATTTTTCTTCTGTGCTCTGAGGCCTGTAGCAAGGTCAAGGGAAATGTTGGAGAGTAGTATAGAGTGTACCTGGACATGAAATATTTAAGACTTGGAGGCTCAAGAGGTTAGCTAGAGATAATAAGGCAGTGTGGAACAATCAGCCTCAGAGTCAGAAAGACCTGAGTTTAAGGGGTACTTCTGACTCATACTGGCCTTGTAACCTTGGGCAAATCACTTAAGCTCTCAGCGAAATAAGCAACTCTCTATGGTCATATTTTGAAGAACAGTAGTCGATTTGCGTTGGTAGAAGGAGACTCTGTATTGGAAGTTCCCAAATCTATAAAATCACGGGTCTAGTACAAAATAATAGCTTTTCCTTCATGTACAAAGATGACATTAGCTAATCACTACCCTTAATGTGTAGGCATTGAGGGTTTTATTTTCTGAGTTGTAGGAATGGATTTGTGCCAGTCTCTTTACCTGGTTCTCTTGTTTGCCAAGTAGTTTCCATTTCTAATCCACCTCATAGATTCAAGGAGCAATCTGTAGCTTTGGAACAAGAAGAAGTTAATGCCCCATGCACAAAGTGAAGCCAAGCCTTAGTTTTGCTAACAGTGCAAAGGCATCATAGACAATGGCAGGTATAGTTAGTCAGCTAGACGTTCATGGTCAATCAATCAACAAGCATTTATTAAGTGTCTACTGTTAGCAGACACTGTGCTATTTCAGTTTTTGTCATGGGATCTTATGGGAGACAACACTGACATGATTGGGCTGTGAATTATATTGAGAGGCCTAACTCTATATGCCACCTGTGTGGCAGGTATATATTATTCATCTTGTTCTCCTGTCCTACCCTTTTCCTGAATCTCCATATCCCACAAAAGACCATAGCCTTAAGACTAGAAGAGACGTAAAGGACATTTTGTCCAATGTCTTCATTTTATAGATGAACAAATTAAGCCCTAGAGGATATAAGTGACTTGTCCAAGATCATACAGATAAACAACAGAGCTAGAGTTTGAATCCCACTCCTTCTAGCTAGAGAAGGGATTCCACTATATCACATTGATAAAAATTTATGTTGTTTTGCTTTTCTGCTTAAATGTGTTACCCAAGTGTCAGTCAATAAACATTTATTAAGTGTTTATTTTGTGCTAGTTAGTGTGCTAAGTGCTGGGGATATAAAAACAAACAAACAAATTGTCCCTGTCCTCTAAAAGCTTAAGATCTAATCCAGGAGACAAACATGAAAATGGCTAGATAAATAGAAAACATACCAAGGGGAAGGCAGGGAGTTGTAGGAAATTTGAGGGCATTTTGAGTTGAATCTTGAAGAAAGCCATGGATAATAAAAGGGTGAAACAAGGAGATAAAGCACTCTAGACATGGGGGATAACGAGTACAAAGGAGATGGAAGATTCTGTGTGTGAGAAGGGACAACAAGTAAGCCAGTATGGGGCCAGATGGTAGAGTTCATGGGGCAAATAAAGTATAAAAAGACTGGAAAGGTAGGAAGGGCCCAGACTGTAAAGAGTTTTAAATAACAAATAAAGGATTTTATATGTATTCCTGGAGGTGATGGAAGGCCACTAGAGGTTAGAGATGGAGAGTAGGGGAAGAGAAGGTGATATAGTCAGACCTGTGTTTTAGGAAGGTCATTTTGGCAGCTATGTTGAGGCCTGAGGAGGCAAGGAGAACACTTAGGAGGCTATTGTAATAGTTCACATGAGAAGTAATAAGGGCCTGAACTAGGGTGGTAGTTACGTGGAGTGAAGGCAACACATTTGAGAGATGTTATAAAGGTAGAAACAACAAGATTGAGGCTGACATAGATCAAGAGTCATCTTAATATATGTTGAGTCAGGTTCAAGATCCCAAAGTCCAATACAAGGAAGCAAGGAGGACAAGACAAAAGAGAATAAGTCAATCAAAACACATTTATTGAAGGGAAATACATAAAGAAAGACAGTCAAGGAGAATGGAAACAAGTCAACTGGAGGCCCCAGGTAGAGTTGGGCTGGTAAAATCTGTTGAGTTTTTATAGTGTGCTTATCTGGGACTAATAGGACCATGCACTGGGGAGAAAGAGGGAGAAATCCCAGAGCTGAGGTGTAGGTCAAGATTTCAGACTGTTGCTGATTCATGGTAGGGGTGAGGCTGTTTGGAAAATTTTCCCACTGGAGGGAAAAGGTACCATCAGCAATTAGAGCAGGTTTTACTTTGACGCAGTGACTCGTGTGATTTGAAATTCTCCTGGCTTTTTTTTCATTTAGCGAGGTTGGAGGCTACTGAAATTCTTATAGGATACTGGATGATTTGGAGGATAATGGTGCCCCCAATATCACCCCCTGCTTTATCCCTCCTCCATTTTGCAGATGCTATGTATAAAAACAAACTAGGGAAGATTTTACCTTGAAACAGAATAAAGCCCACATCAGGGTCACAGACTTAGTTATACTTCTCCATCCTATGAGAACTACAGTCATAAAAATACACCCTAACCATATCAATCCTCTTCTATTAATCCCCCGAGGGGAATAAAAACCTATCCCTTGGGCAATTTGGAACAAAGTTACATGGGTGCACTCATCTCAGTGTTGGTGAGTATGACTGGCCACGTTTCCACTTTATTTTTGTGGCTCACTATGTATCTCATCCTTTGGGAAAGTGGCACGCAATGATTTTGGGGTTTCTGAGTTAGAACCCACTGGGAACATTCTACTGGTGGGGCTGCTAGTCTAAGATATGCAATGACTATTTCTGCTAACAGGCTTGCTGATTGACAACTGTCCCTGCACATCCCTGCCATAAACCTCACTTTTCTCTGCAGCTGGAGGTCCCTTGGGTCTATTCATCTCTTGCACTCTGTGATTTGAACCTGAGCACTGACTGCCTTACCTATCAGGCTGTCACATCTCTGAATTCTAGCCACGTACAGACTACTTTTATGTGGTGCTATAAGGCTTAGAGTTTTCCTATTTTCTATTCAGATACTCAAATTATAATATTTACATATTTCAAATAAATAAGAAATGTCCTCTCCCTGAAGGAATCTTTTTGGTAGGGAGGGCAGCATTATTGGGCCAAGATAATTGTATTCTTCACACACAGCAGAAGTGGGCTGGTCAGCTAGCTACCATCATTTCTCTTTGTTTGCTCCCCTTGACTTCCTCATCTCCAAAATCTCATTATCTTGCAAGTTGACATTAGCTCAGAAGCCCTGCCCCTGAGGTCCTTCCCTCCCTCTTTTTGGAGAAGGTACAGGGTGGGGAGTAGATAGATCCTCCCTCCTACATCCTCCACCATTTAAAGACAAAACCCAGGGCACAGGCATATTTATCACTTGGTTGCTTTCCTGTTCTTCATGGCCTCTAGAAACTCATCACCTTGCATGAGGAAATCAACACTGATATTCATATCTCTACAGATCATTTTCTACCCCCAGCTATAGGACTTTATCATGCCTTGCACACTGATATCTCCTCTAACTCATCTCTTTTCAGATTCTTTTTATTTGTTGTTTTCCCGATAAGACTGTAAGCTCCTTGAGGGCAAGGTCTATTTTATGTTTTCCTTTATATTCCCATGGCTTAGGTGCTTAGAACAATATCTGATGCTTAATAAATGTTTATTGACTCTAACTCTGACCCCCTCCTGCAGATGACAGGATAGCAGCTATCCGAATAACCTCTAAAAGAGAGTACCAGTCCCTTCATATTCAGGTGAAGCAGTGTGATATATGGGGAGGGGGATAGAACAAGGAATAACATGGCTACAGCTAATAGGGTGAAAGTCACTCCAAAGAAAGGTGAGTGTCCTGCCAGAGCAGCTGCCTCTTTAACCAAAGAGAAACCATTGGGTGGCACATCCCTTCTGTGCGTAGGAAATGAGTCCAAAGACTAAGTTTGGGATCCTACATGCTTTCCACTCACTTCCAACTTTTACTACTTTATGTACCTGGAGTAAAGTCTCAAATTAATGTATTGGAACAAGACACTTCAGTGTATCTGAATTTATTCCCACTCTGCTTCCTTAACCCTGACTCTACCTTCTCCCCACTTTGAAATGCATCTTCATTCTCAGCTTCTATTTTCTTTTGTCATTCTACCACCATACAGGAAAACCCACTTCTCCATTCCCTAGCCTTGAGATGAGGTCGATAGAGATGCCCTCCTTGGCATCAAGTCGACCTAGGTAAAGGTCTTGCCTTTGACAAACGTAAACTCTGAGACCCCAGGGGGCAAATCACTTCAATTTTCACTTCACTTTACATGCCTCAGGAAAACATCTCAAACTAGGAATTACAGACTATTTTCTGTTCTAATGGAGGGAGTTTTTTTCACTCTAGATTAATGAAATTTCAGGTCTAGGTAAAAAATATAAATAAATCACCATTATTATAGACTCATGAACAAAAGAAGGCTATGATGAATACTTCAGTAGGGATTGGTCCTGACCTAGAAGGTGTTAGAGCTAGAAGCAACTTCATCTGGCCTTTAGTCCAACCCTGTCATTTTATAAATAGGGCAACTGGAACCTCCAAGAGATGAAATGACTTTATCCATGTCATAATAAGCCAAGACTTGAACCCAAAACTTCTGACTTCGAATCTAGAGTTCTTGTCCTGAGACCACTCTGCTCTCTCTGATGGTTATGGTAATCAACGAATTTTTTTTGATGGATTTGAATTAGCTTTTCCTTCCTTTGTAGGTACAAACAGAAGTGTACATAAGTTTATAAGAGCTGAGAAATAAGGAAAGATCAATTCTTTCTTTCTCTTTTGCATAGCTTCTAACCCTGGCAAGTATTTACTCAATGTTAAATACTAATTATTATCATGTTAGCTGCAGATTGAATTTAAGAACACTTCTCAGAAACATTAGTTTCCTTTGATAGTTTAAAAAGTTGATGTGCAGGAACAAATGTGCCAAGGCTGACCACATTTGTGGTGGTTCATTTAAAGAAGGAGTGGGATCAAGGAATCTGTTCATTTTATTATTTCTCTTTTTACCTACATCTAAAGTTATGAAATGCTGGGGGAGAGGGTGAAGGTATTACAAACTAACCCTCAATCCTCCTAAACTCTATTCTTAAAATAAAATCAATGACAGCAGAGTGAGTGTGGGGGGGAAGGAAGGGGGGAGAGAGAGAGAGAGAGAAGAGAGAGAGAGAGAGAGAGAGAGAGAGAGCAGGGAGGGGGAGAGAGAGAAAAGAGAAGAGAAAAATGCTTCCATGATGGATTTACCAAAAATTATTGCTCATTCATATGGCACAGAGGAATTTCTCAAATTCTTGCTCATTCCTATGATAGAAGAATTTCTTAAAGTCCTTTTCAAGAAACAAACAAAAAATTCCTCATAAAACTGTCCTGTCAAGAATATGATTCAGTTGGTCCAAGAGTCATTATGACCTCTATTCTAACCTTTTTGTTTAGGGAGATGTTTTTTATTTACTTGTAATATTTAAATGCTGAGAGTCAGCTGTGACACTACAAATGGAGTCAGAAACTTTGTTCTTTGGAATAGACAAGAAAAATCTAGAACACAAAACTGAAGAGAATTTAGTGATGGTTTACAAGGTAGGCACTTCTAAAGTACACAGCTGAGGGAAACTTAATGGTCTAGTGAGCAGAGAGGTAGCCTCCCTGTCATATCATGAATGATCAAGGTTTAAGTCTTTCCTGTGATATATAATGGTATGTGACCCCAGACCAATCACTTATCCTCTCATTACATGCCCCCCAGTCCAACCTGGGCAACTCTTTATTACCTGAAGGAGATTCTCCCTACATTTATTTATATCTCTTGTACCTGGCACATAGTAGGCACTTAAGAAACTTAGTTGAGCTACTTAGTGCTTAGTGCTTGCCAACATAAAACATAGGATCATACATTTAGAATACATTTAGAATTGGAAGAGATCATTTAGAGGTTATTAAGTCCAAAGCCCTTGCCATTTTACAGATGAATTCACAAAAAGTTTTTTAACATTTGCAATATATACACTTCGAAAAATCTTTAATATTTAAGGCAAATGCTAATTTAATTTTTCCACCAAAATTGACTTCAGTGTCACTTTAGTGATGTTTCACCCATCCCCCAAGTAAAAGTCCTTCCAAAAGTTTCCTCAATTGGTTTCTCAGGTAAATCAGTGTTAGTTGAGAGCACTTATTTCATACCAATATGTGGGAAGGTTATATTACAACACAGTCTGAGAACACAGCCAAGCAGTCTCTTTGGGAATCTTGAAGGATTTTTATACTGTAATCTGTATTCCCCAACAAAACAGAAATGGATGCCTATCACCCCTTTATATATTTTCTTTATAGATTTGGGTTAGGTCAGCAAACAATAAACAACATTTCTTTTATCTCTCAGATTCACTGACGTTCAGATGACATTTAATTCCTTTGGGGTGCTCTTTTTTCCCCTTCTTCACCTTTCCCCCTCTTCTTTGCCCATCTTTCTGCACAGATTCCTAAATCGTCTCCCTTGCTTATATTTCCTTTCTGAACTCTTTTCCTGAGTTCTCTAATATACCCCCTGCTGCATCTTTTCCTTAGGCCATTTCTTTTTTTCTTGTATTGGTGACTCATTTGTCACATGTATTCTCCCATCAATGCAGGGAAGATTAACAAATAGAACTTCCATTAGTGTTAATGAGAACTACCTATCCAAATTCTTCCATGCATGGAATAATAGAGTTGCTTCCATTGCAGAGGTAATACATGCTGGTGTTCAGCTCTGCAGTGTAGACCACTTGCAAAAATTCTCATTAATAAAATCTTATTCCTTTTTTAACAGATTTTTATTTTTTACAATCCTTCCTTTAAGTGGTTAAATAATTCAAAGTAGCCATCTAGTTTTCCTCAGCTTCACAACTCCCCCTACTTTTGTCCTAGATGTAACATTCAGTTTTATCCATCAGGGGATGAGACCTTGCTTGACAATAGTCTTTTTGCATAAAGGGATATCATGTAAATTGCATCCTGTCTTTCTTTTCCCAACCAGATCCAACTACCACCTTGCCAGAAGAACAAAATTCAAAGCTCCTTCCTCTGTATCTTACTTTGAAACACATTTATCAATGAATATTCCTTCCTGAGTTGTCTTCCTACTGTCACAATAAACCATCAACAATTCCAAAGAATGCTGCAATTAAAATCTTCAAGGAATGGTGGTTGTTATGGATACTGCTAAGTACTCTGCAAGGAAGATTGGTGGCTTACTGAGAACAAATACATCCAACGTTTATCAATCCTTGACCCTATTAAGGTCCTGGGAGGGGCAAAAAAACAGTACCTATGCAGATGTGTGGGCACATGCACATGCACATGTACATGCACACAAACACACACACACAAAATGCAGTTTCCTAGCTATGCATTTCATTCTGGGTTGCACAAACCTGGCTTTTTCTAAAATCCATTTAATGTGAGTTTATTTTCTAAAGAAATTGCTTTGTAACTGCACTCCCAGACAGGCACTTTTTGGTCATTTGCAGTGGTTGTAGAATCATTGTAGAGGATGCTGGCCTTTCCGGGAGGTGAAACTATTTCTTCCGACATGAAAAATCATGGGGCCAGAGAACTAGGGTCAAGAATAAAAGGACTGAGTAATAAAATAAGTATAATAATAAAATAATAAATGATAAAATAAGGGATACTCAGAAGCTTAATTTTCAGGGCATGCATTTCACCTAAGGGATTTTGTTATTTAACTGTTTTATGAGTAGTAGAAAATACTTGCCCCACCCCCCAAATTAGAAATTCTGAAAAATTTGTAATTTTAGGATTCTAACTTTGAGATTCTTGATAGAATGATGTTATTTCCTCCTCCATATATTTTACTAGAGGCACCATGGCTATCCATGGAGCCATCCTCAGATTCAGGAGGACCTATTTTCAAGTTCAGCCTCTGACATAATCTAGCTTCATAACCCTAGACAAGTCACTTAATTTTTGAGTTCCTCAGTGTCAAAATCATTAAGTTGAAGGATCATAGTTTGAGAGCTAGAAGGGACCTTCCAGAAATGTAGGTCCAATTGTCTTATTTCACAGATGAAGAAATTGATGCTCCAAGAGGAAATTATTTGAGCAGGGTCACCTGGCTCCAAGGTTTTCTTCATGCTAAGTCCAATGTTCTATCCACTTACTCCACATTGACTTAGTAGAGAGAGTTTCCTCATCATTAATTTTATTATGCTGTAAGGTGAAAATCAAAGATTTAGCCCTTTCTGTCTCTCCCTTCACAGAAAGTCTTCTTATGACCTGAGAACTCGTATGCTCCTAATGAAGAAAACAGGTGTATTCACCAGGAGATATGTATAGCTAAAACTTGTACAGGAGGTTGAAAAAGTCAAATGGAGAAATGTGGTCTGTATGAACTCAAACACTGGTCTTTTGTACTTTTTCATGACTAGAGGCTATGGTTATCTGGTTTGGCCATCAGATCCTGATTTCCCTGCTTTGCTAGTTTGTCTCCCTCTCATAGACATTGTATTCAATATTTATTGCTATCCCTACTCTGCTTTTCTACCTGCTGACAACTGACCTTAACTATCCCTGTTTACTTTTAGTCAGTTATACTTTCTGGTCAGCTCTGCTCCTTATTCTGTCACCAGGAAAAGTCAAGGAAAATCCTACCATCCATGCACAATGAGAAGTTTTGTAATAATCTAGAGAGATTGTAATGCATAATTGTCTGCCTAGAATTGTAGCTTGACTGAAAATTGATAAATGTACTGTGACCTTTAGGTCATAGAAGGAAAATGGTAACTGATGCCAAGAAGAAAGAAAAGGAAAGGTACTCAACTTCTGTACTGCTTTTTTCTTCTCACAAGGAACAATGAGTTGCCAGGAGGAGATAGTTCACTCATCAAGGGATATCAGGTCCAATCATGCAAGTTTATTCATTGACAAAGAGAAGTGAAAAAGGCTAGGATATGACATTCCATTTTAAAAGTTCACAATGTATGAAAAGGCTTGGTTATGATTCAATGTTTATACACTGTAAGAGGAAGACATGATAATTATCCCTTAGAAGTCCCATCATTTTAAAGGTCATTGATGAAATGAAGAGAAAACAGCTAATTGCTCTTTCCATGAAAGGTGAGCAAACACAAAGATCCTAAAGGAAGGATGTAGAAGGAGAAGGGAATGTAATATCTATTTAAAAACAAAGAATCAGAGCGATTCCAGGAAAGAAGAATTCCTAAACCTAGATAAGTGGTATGTAATTAATTTTATATCAGTAAAAATAGAATCAAGCATATAGGTCTGGGTAGGACACTGGAGGACCTAAGGTTAAAAGCAGGGATTATCTTTCCTTAAATTAAAAAAACTAAATTGCAAAAACCTAGCTTTTTGTGGTAAAAATTTTTATGTGATTTCTATGTGACAAAATTTGATGGAAGGAAAATAAACTTAACAGTTGTAATTTTAAATGTTAATGGACTAAATTTGCCCATGAATTGAAGAAAATTAAAGAATGCATTAAAAAAGAGAACACAACAATTATCACATACTTAAAACATCGTGATACAGAGGTCAATGCAGAGCTAGAATAAAATAGCATATTCTTCATCTGAGTTAAAATAGGAGTTACAATCATGATTTTAGGTAAGGCAACAGTAAAAAAAAATAAGATCAAGAAAGGAAAATAGAGAAATGATATTGTGCTTAAATGCTACACAGATTATGATTTTTGGAAAGCTGGATTAGAATCTGACTTCATTGATAGAGGAAAGTTTTGGTAAAGAAACTGTCTCTTGCCAATGCAAATCAACAACTGTTAGTCTTGGAAAAGTTGTTAGGACATCAGGAAGTAAAGTGGCTTCCCCAGATTTGACAACTCAAAGGCCAGCACTCTAATTAACACTAAGTACTTTTAACCTTGTGAATTTTTATGTTTGGTATATACCCATTTGGCAATTCACTGAAGCCTATATATATTTTTTTTAGTGAACAAAATAAAACATTACAGGGCCAGTGCTCTACTCACTGTGCCACCTAGCTGCCCCAAGAATAATTACATTTATATACTCATGCAGTTAATTCCTCTCTTCTCCTCTGGAATCTTGAAAAGACCTATAGTAAGACAAAATTTAGAGGTGACTATAAAGTACCTTTTCATACTCTCATAAATCAGAAATACAAAATAAAAGATGAACAATTCAGATCTGAATAGATCATTGGGGAAAACAGATTGAATAGACCTATTCTCATTGTTGAATGGGAATATTATTGGATAACAATTTTATTAAGTTATTGGATATTATTGAATAGTGGCATTCTTGTTTTTCAGTATCATATGATACTTTTATAAGAAATGATCATGTCCTAGGACATAAATAAAATAAATAAATGCAGAAAGGCAAAAACAATTAATGCATCCTTTATAGAGCAAAAGAAATATTAAAAGTATAACAAACAAGGGAAATATGAATAAAAGATGCAGATTTAAATAGAATCTAAATGACAGACTCTTCAATAATAAGATAATCAAAGACAAAATCATATAAATTTAAATAATTATTACAATGATAAAATATAATTGATATGTAGGATGCAAATATAACAACCCATTAGAAGAAAATTTGTTTCACTGAACACATTAACAAAATATAGAAAGAATAATTAAATGGGATTAAAAAATAGGAAACCAATAAATCAATAATCTGCGAAGGCTCAAAAGTAGATATTTTAAAATTACAAGAAAAATAAATGGAATTTAAAACAAAAAGATTATTGAGCTCATCAAGCTATGAGGTTTTTGTTTTTTCAGATCAATAAACTTTTAGCTAATTTAAAGGGAAAGAAAATGAAATTAAAAGGAAACAAAAAATAAAATTATCAGAAATAAAATAATCAGAAACCTCTGTACCCAGTTATATTACAAGACTGAAATTAACAAAAGAAAAAATATCAAACTAGTGACAGAAAAATTAAAAAATATATATTATCAGTGGGAAAAATTCTGTTACAAATGTATTTCCAAGTGTGTCATGGTAGATTGAAATTAGATTTGGATTCAGAGGACCTGGGTTCACAACTTAATTTAGGCACTTATATTAAGACCTTCACTGGTCACTTTACAAGTCTGGACCTCAATCTTCTCATCTGTAAAAGAAGGAGGCTGGAGTCCTTCAAACTCTAAGTGCATGATCCTATGATTCCATTAAATATTTGAAAAATAAATCATTCCTTTACTGTGTGTACTGTTCTAAAATAGAGAAAGCAATTACATCGTTTAACTCCTACTAAGAGACAAAGATGGTCTTGAGAACCACATGGTGGAGAGAAAGAAAAAGAGAAAGAAATATCACCAAAGTATATGGATGTAAAAATACATTATTTGACACATTTTTCATACTCATATTTCTGATGCAGAAATTTTTGATGCAGAATTTAAAAAATATAAACTAAATTCCCCCACTGTTATTAAGTGACATGAATATTAATATAAAGTATGCATTATGGATAGGTACATGTGGTTGGACTGAGGAGTGTGGAGGAAATGAAGGGGGTGGTGAGTAGACACTTGCCTTGTTCTCTGTTGTGTCAATTTATGTGCTATATGGCAGGGAAGTCTGGGACATGAACACATGTGATCAGTCATGCAGAGAAATTCTCAATATATAACAGAAAGTTTTATCAGCCACGTGCAGGCTATCATTTTTTATTTATTTATCCATTTATTTATTTATTTATTTATTTGCTTTTTGGCAGGGCAGTTGGGGTTAAGTGACTTGCCCAAGGTCACACAGCTAGTACAAGTGTCAAGTGTCTGAGGCCGGATTTGAACTCAGGTCCTCCTGACTCCAGGGCCGGTGCTCTACTCACTGCGCCACCTAGCTGCCCCTCTATCATTTGTTTAAAAAATTTTAATTCTGTTTTTATCTTTAGTACTCTACAGTTATTGGTGTGTGTCACTTAAATTGTCAACAATCTGAGGTGAGCCCATCTTCTGAAGTTTATGTCATATATTCTATTATGCTGTTTACTCCCTACAAACATTCTCATTTCTCTACCATCCTCAAAACATTCTCACTGCTCTCTCTGTCTCCAGTAGCTATCATCACATATCTATCCTCCTTTTTGTGGCTAAATTCTTTGAAAAGGCCTAAAAGTTGGTGCCTCCCTTTCCTTTCTTCTCACTCTCTTCATAAGTCTCTACAGTTTGACTTGAGACATACACCATCATTGAACTGAATCCGCTCTCTCCAAAATTACCATTGATAGCTTAAAAACCCTCAAATCTAATGCCCTTTTCTTTTATGTATATATATATATATACATATATATATACATACATATATATATATATACATACATATATATGTACATATATATATGTATATATATATATATTTTATTTTTAGTTTACAACACTTAGTTTCAAGTTTTTGAGTTCCAAATTTTCTCCCCCTCCCTCCTCCCAGAGGGCATGGAATCCAATATAGGTTCAATATATACCTTCACATTAAACTTATTTTCACAATAGTTAAGTTGTAAAGAAGAAATATGACCAATGGAGTGAGCCTTGAGAAAAAAAGAAACAAAACCAAAAAAGGAAAAAGAGAGAGAGAGAGAGAGAGAGAGAGAGCAAATAGTTTGCCTCAATCTGCATTCAGACTCCTTAATTCTTTCTCTGGATGTGGATAGCTTTTTCCCTCATGAGTCTTTTGAAGCTGTCTTAGAATCTTGCATTGCTGAGAAGAGCCAAGTCTATCGAAATTAGACATCACAGATACCATGTGTCTGTAATTGTGTATAATGTTCTCCTGGTTCTGCTCCCCTCACTTAATGTCAGATCATGTATGTCTTTCCAGGTTATTATGAAGTCTGTCTGCTCCTCAGTTTTTATAGAACAATAGTGTTCCATTACATTCATATACCACACTTTGTTTAGCCATTCCCCAATTGATGAGCATCCCCTTGGTTTCCCTTTCTTTGCCACCACAAAAAGAGCTGCTATAAATATTTTTGTACATATGGGTCCTTTTCCCACTTGTGTGATCTCTTTAGGATACAGCCCTAGAAGTGGTATTGCTGGGTTAATGCCCTTTTCTCAATACTTTAATACTTTAAAACTTTCAGACTTCTCCTTGAGATTTTCTCTTCTCTTGGTTTCTATGATTTACTTTTTCCTATTTCACTTCCTTGTCTTTCTGCACTGATCTTTCCTTCTCCTTCTCCTCTGTTGGATCTTCATCCAGGTCACACATATTAATCATGTATATCTCCAAGGTTTTGTCCTGGGCCCTCTTCTCTTCTCTGTATTCATTCTATCACTTGATGATCTCATCTGCTCCTATGGATTCAATTATCATTTCTATGCTGATAATTCTCAGATCCAATTATCTAGTCCTAATCTATCTTCTAACTTCCAGACTCTTCACCTGCCAATCAGACATCTTGAACTGGATGTTCCATAGACATCTTGAACTCACCAGGACACAAATGGAATTCATCTTTCTTTGGCAACCCTATTCTCACTGGTTTTCTTCCACTCCCTCTTACCGCCCCCCCCCATTTGTTATTCCTTCCCTAGTTCTGGAGTTGTACTCATTATTTCCTTTTTATTTCTTGCTTTTATTTAATTATTTAATTCCTTGTCTCTTCCTTCCCACCCACCCCCCCTCAGTAAAGTAGCCAAGTAAAATGACCATTTCCTTCCTTCTCTTTAGCTTCTTTTGTATATTACGTATTTTAAATTACATTTTTTGTGCTTTTTTCCAAAAAAATAATTTCCTTCCCTAATTTTCTTCATTATTTATCTTCTTTTTCTATCCGTTTTGGTCTTTTATTCTTTGATTTATGACTTCTATAACTTTTTGAGTTCTTTATTCTCTGTGTTCCTAATGGAATTAAAACTTTTGAGATATATTAGGTTTTGCATTCTTTCATCTAAATAGTTTGTTATTGCTTTGAAAATATTGCCTCATGCCTGCCTCCCCCTCCTTTTTTGCAGTGCCTCATTCCTAGGTATAGAGCACATATTGTCCCATGGTAGGTAATACCCTAATAGTGCAGTCCATTATTGGTATTTTCCTTCCCTTTAACTCATTTTTTTCACATTTACCTCAAAATTTCTTCCCTACCTCCTTGCCCTCCCACTCCTGTGAGTGTCATTTGCCTTCAGGAGCTATGATCCTCCTGAGGCAAGATGATTAGTATCTCTAATCTTTAAGTTGACAAGAGTCTTCAAAATCACTGCTCTGCATGTATGGAGATCATGCTTTCTTTTAATGTTATTACTTTTTGCTTCTCTTCTGCACAATTGCCCTTCACTTCTATGTATTTGCATGCCCAATCAGTTATGTGCTCTGTTTCTTTGGTAAGATACCACTATGATCCATTTTTCCCCTTCCCAATTATTTCTTCTGTGTAGGACACAAATTCTTTCACTCTTCTTATTTCTCTTTTAAACCACTGAGGAACATGTGGAATCCACAAGTTTCTTTGTCTCATTGGCTATTGATTCATTTTCTTTTGTCTTGATATCAGATGCCTGGCCCCTTTTATCTCTTATGTAAGCCATATTTCCTTTTGCTATTAACATCTTCACTCTGCTTATACTCAAATCTTTGAATTATCTTCCCCCTGAGATCTTTGAAAATTTTAGTTGTTTCTTTGTCCTTAACTTCTCCTATTTCTCTTTTTTTTTTGTCTCTCAAGCATTTGATGGCAGTTTCTCTGGGTCCTGGATGCCAAAAAGTCATCCTCCTCCCATGCTAGGCAATTCACAGTTCACCAGTCTCAGTATCTATCCCGAGTAATTTCTAGAATTTGCCCTAGGTAGATTCTGGGCACTTTCCCTCAGGCTTAGTTGAATGCTGCACATGTGCCCCAACCCCAATATATGTGCCCTCCCTTTGTTTCTTGTTTCTTTGGCTGAACAACACAGAGCACTGTCATGCTGCTACCGTAGCATAAGCAAATTTCTTCCATTTGGAGTTTAGATCTCCTTGACACTAAAAGAAGGTGTGTGTGTGTGTGTGTGTAGAGTTGAGTTCTGTTGCAAGTGTGTGGCTTAGTTTGTGCAGCTGTGCTACCAGAAGGATGGTGGGTGGTGAGTGAGGGGTACTGAGTGAGCACTTAGAAATTAGGGATTATTTTTGCTATTAGTTCATTTATTTTTTAACTTGTTTGGGCTCTTGAGGTCCTACAAGGGGTGGGGAATCTGCAGCCTCAAGGCCACATGTGGCCCTCTAGGTCCTCAAGTGTGGTCCTTTGCCCCAGTCCAGGTTTTACCGAACAAATCCTTTTATTGAGTTTGGATTACATTTCAAATATACTGAAGTTTGGATTCAGTCAAAGGGGTACACTTGAGGACCTAGAAGGCCACATGTGACCTCAAGGCTGCAGTTTCTCTACTCCTTTGTGAAGACAGCTGAAATCACTTTATCGCTGTCATATAATCCTCTTCTATCTGCTTTCAACATAGCCACTCTAGTGTTCATGAGGTGAGAGGTGATGAGGACATGAACTAGTGCTGTTGTGTTACAAGGGGGAGAGAAGGGATTGTATATGAGAGATGTGGAGATAGAAAGACAAAATTTGAAAACAGGCTACCAAGGTGCCACCAAAAAGAATGAAGAGTACAAGATAGTACTGAGTTTGACTGAGAATGGGAGGAGAGATATAGCATACTGCCTTGTGAGGATGGTAGGACCTAGTTAGGATTTGTTAAAAGATAGAGAGCTTATGGGGCAGCTAGGTGGCGCAGTGAGTAGAGCACTGGCCCTGGAGTCAGGAGGAGCTGAGTTCAAATCTGACCTCAGACACTTGACACACTAGCTGTGTGATCTTGGGCAAGTCACTTAACTCCAATTGCCCTGCCTTCCACCCTCAAAAAAAAAGATAAGGAGCTTAGCATATATTCTGAGATATCAAGGAAGGAACTAGCAGGAAAAAAGATAAGGAGCTTAGTATATATTCTGAGATATCAAGGAAGGAACTAGCAGGTAGAGAAAGATTTATGATTAGAGAAAGATAAGGGGTCATAATGAGAACAGTCTCCTGGAGGAAAGGGGAAGAGTTGGTATCAAATGTACATGTAGAGGGGTTGGCTTTTTTTTAGGAAAAGTACAATCTCTTTATCAGGGACTGGAGCAAAGGAATAAGTAGTGAAAGGTCTTACAAGGTTGTAAAATAAGAGGGGTCATTAGGATAAAGCCTGGACTCCTCATTGGTGCCATTATTTAAAGAGAACAAAGGGACCATGCAACAGATTATCATTTTTGCTTAATAAATATATGGAGGATTGGGGCAGCTAGGTGGCGCAGTGAGTAGAGCACTGGCCCTGGAGTCAGGAGGACCTGAGTTCAAATCCGGCCTCAGACACTTGACACATGTACTAGCTGTATGACCTTGGGCAAGTCACTTAACCCCCAATTGCCCTGCCAAAAAAAAAAAGCAAAAAAAAATAAAATAAAATAAAAAAATAAATATATGGAGGATTGCCTCTAAATTTACTGTACAGTTTTGACCATAATAATCATAATATATTATCTATCCAAAAGTAATTAATTAATTATATAATAATATTTGTTTTACCCAGTGAAGAACTACTTGTACTGAAAGCACTAAAAACTTGAAATTTGGATGAAGAAAGTGAACCTCATGATCCAGATGGTAATGGTGAGGTTCAGTATGACAAGGGGAGAGATTCAAAAAGGGTTGACTCCTCTTTTGAAGTAACTTTTTTGTTCTAAGACTGTCATTTAATAACTCAAACATACCTAAATGACTCTATTCATGATCTTAGCATCCAAAATTCAAACTGAACTTTTACCTTTTAGGAAAAAAGGATGGGATCCTTTACAAAAGGGCACCAAAATACATTCAAAACATGAAACTTCTCTTAAAAAAGCAGTGTCCAAAAAAGCATTCTTTATGTATCCATGGAGACTAGCTTAAAAGGAAAGAAAAGAAAAGGAAAGGAAAGGAAAGGAAAGGAAAGGAAAGGAAAGGAAAGAAAAGAAAAGAAAAGAAAAGAAAAGAAAAGAAAAGAAAAGAAAAGAAAAGAAAAGAAAAGAAAAGAAAAGAAAAGAAAAAAGAAAAAAGGAAAGGAAAGAAAAGGAAAGAAAAAGGAAAGAAAAGAAAAGAAAAGAAAAGAAAAAAGAAGGAAAGAAGGAAAGGAAAGGAAAGAAAGGAAAGGAAAGGAATGAAGAAAGGAAGGAAAGGAAGGAAAGGAAAGGAAAGGAAAGGAAAGGAAAGGAAAGGAAAGGAAAGGAAAGGAAAGGAAAGGAAGGAAAGGAAAGAAAAGAAAAAAGAAAAAAAGGAAAGGAAAGGAAAGGAAAGGAAAGGAAAGGAAAGGAAAGGAAAGGAAAGGAAAGGAAAGGAAAGGAAAGGAAAGGAAAGGAAAGTAAAGGAAAGGAAAGAAAGAAAAGAAAAAAGAAAAGGAAAGGAAAGGAAGGAAAGGAAAGGAAAGGAAAAAGGAAAGGAAAGAGAGAAGAAGGGGAAAGGAAAGGAAAGGAAAGGAAAGGGGAAAGGAGAGGAAAAGGAAAGGAAAGGAAAGGGAATGAAAGGAAAGGAAAGGAAAGGAAAGGAAAGGAAAGGAAAGGAAAGGAAAGGAAAGGAAGGAAAGGAAAGGAAAGGAAAAAGGGAAGGAAAGGAAAGGAAGGAAAGGAAAGAAAAGGAAAGAAAAGAAAAGAAAAGAACAGAAAAGAAAAAAGAAAAAAGGAAAGGAAGGAAAGGAAAGGAAAGGAAAGGAAAGGAAAGGAAAGGAGAGGAAAGGAAAGGAAAGGAGAGGAAAGGAAAGGAAAGGAAAGGAAAGGAAAGGAAAGGAAAGGAAAGGAAAGGAAAGGAAAGGAAAGGAAATGAAAGGAGAAAGGAAAGGAAAGGAAAGGAGAGAGGAAAGGAAAGGAAAGGAGAAAGGAAAGGAAAGGAAAGGAGAAAGGAAAGGAAAGGAAAGGAGAAAGGAAAGGAAAGGAAAGGAAAGGAAAGGAAAGGAGAAAGGAAAGGAAAGAAAAAAGAAAAAGGAAAGTAAAGGAAAGGAAAGGAAAGGAAAGGAAAGGAAAGGAAAGGAAAGGAAAGGAAAGGAAAGGAAAAGGAAAGGAAAGGAAGAAAAGAAAAAGGAAAGGAAGGAAAGGAAAGGAAAGAAAAGGAAAGGAAAGGAAGGAAAGAAAAGGAAGGAAAGGAAAGGAAAGGAAAGGAAAGGAAAGAAAGGAAAGGAAAGGAAAGGAAAGGAAAGGAAAGGAAAGGAAAGGAAAGGAAAGGAAAGGAAAGGAAAGGAAAGGAAGGAAAAGGAAGGAAAAGAAAAAAGAAAAAAGAAAAAAGGAAAGGAAAGGAAAGAAAAGAAAAAGAAAAAAGGAAAGGAACGAAAGGAAAGGAAGGAAAGGAAAAGGAAAGGAAAGGAACGGAAGGAAAGAAAAAAAGGAAAGGAAAGGAAGGAAAGAAAAAAAAAAAGGAAAGGAAAGGAAGGAGGACGGAAAGGAAAGGAAAGGAAAGGAAAGGAAAGGAAAGGAAAGGAAAGGAAAGGAAAGGAAAGGAAAGGAAAGGAAAGGAAAGGAAAGGAAAGGAAAGGAAAGGAAAGG
Source organism: Trichosurus vulpecula (assembly GCF_011100635.1). Taxonomy (NCBI): domain Eukaryota; kingdom Metazoa; phylum Chordata; class Mammalia; order Diprotodontia; family Phalangeridae; genus Trichosurus; species Trichosurus vulpecula. Next base: position 53,022,896 of record NC_050578.1, read on the forward strand.
AAAGGAAAGGAAAGGAAAGGAAAGGAAAGGAAAGGAAAGGAAAGGAAAGGAAAGGAAAGGAAAGGAAGGAAAGGAAAGGAAAGGAAAGGAAAGGAAAGGAAAGGAAAGGAAAGGAAAGGAAAGGAAAGGAAAGGAAAGGAAAGGAAAAAAGAAAAGAGGGAAAGGAAAGATAAGGAAGGGAAGGGAAAGGAAGACTAGAATTATAACTATGCTCAACCAAATACTACTGCATTATTTCTAAATGAAATACCAAAGGCAGAAAAAAATCTCTACGTGAATCAATCAATCATTAACCATTTTTAAAGCATCTTTAGTAACTGTTGCTTTCACCCAAGGGTTCCTTTCAATGTCTAATAGTCTGTACCTACTCTGCCATTAAAGTCAGATGTTCCAGCTTGTCCTCTCTCAGCACATTGGTGATGAGGGTCTCTGGATCTTCATAAAATTTTTCTTTGACCTCATCAAGGTTCATTATGGTGGGAACATATCCCCTGATGATGGTGGTGTGGCTCTTTCCAGCAAGTGGCAATTGCATTGTCATGAACCTGTCATTCATTTTTGGGGGTGAGCCATACAAGTTTGTTGACTAGATTAGACCTGATGGTGAAACCTATTTATGACACTCCCCATCACTGTGGCCACTTCAGAAAAAAAAAAAAAACAAATACAAAAACATGTATCTAGCCCTGACTTTGTAAACTGACCTTCATTTCCTATCTTTGTTTCACTCAGGGCTGCTACATGGATGTGATACTTGCTGAGTTCTCTCACAACAAGAGCTATTTGTCTTTCAGACTACTGGATTTCATGTCGTCCATAAGGATGGACACATTTCATGTACCAATGGTGAGTTGAGTCATCTTCAGAAAAGTTTTTGTACTTTTTTTGTGTGTGTTTCAACTGTAAGTTAGGATCCCTGCCTTCTGTGGTAAGCAGGCTTGGTTAGGTTAGGAGAAGGAGATGATTTTTAGGGCACCTTTTCTAGTCCTTTCCTTCTTCCCAGCAGGAGGTTGAGTAGTGTAGTCCTTAAGAAAGGTTGCTTAGACAGCCAGGGTGCTGCCCCTGACTGCTCCATTCCAAGGAGAAGATGACTTTATGGACTGGCCACCTGTGTGCAGGGTTGGGACTACAGCTCCTAGTATTTCCACACCTGCTGCTTCATCCCTTTCCTGTCACCACAGGACTTCAATGTAGGTAAAAAATACCAGTGCCTTGGCAGGAAATTTGCTTCCATCTGAATTGTCTTAGGAAGATTCTGAAGATTACCTGGCAAGTCAAGGTACTAGACACTGAATTCCTTTCTCTAGCTGAGCTGCCAAGCATTCAAACTCGACTGCAGAGAACACGACTCTGATGGGCTGGCCAGATGCCAAACATATGTTTGCTTAAAAGATTATTTTATGAAGAAATCACACAAAGCAAGTGCTCAAGTAGAGGCCCCAAGAAGCAAAAAAGGACACTCCCAAGGTCTCTCTGAAGAACTTTGGAACAGATTGTGAGAAATGGGAGACATGGACAGGACCACCCAGCATAGCATGCCCACATGAGCTAAGTAGAATCACGGTAGCACAAAGGAAAGATGAGATACACAAATCTAGAAGACATTTCTATCCCACATGTTCATATGGACTATTTGTGCCCGACCTGCGGTAGAGTCTTTCAAGTTTGTATTGGTCTGATCAGCCACAATGGGATACACTGTACACTGACCCAGATAGAATGATTTAATTTTGGTCATTTTTGATTATGAAGGACAACAACCAAACATTTTTAAAGCATCTACTATGTGCTAGACACTGTACTAAGTGCTGGTGATACAAATATGAAAAGAAAGACAGTCTCTGATCTCAGGGAGCTTAAAATCTAATAAAAGAAGACAATACACAAAATTAGACCGAAAGGTTGGGGGAGGGGAGGGAGAGGGTTATGGTAGTGAGGGCAGGGAGGAGAAGGTATTCCCCATAGGAGTGCAGTGGAGAAGTCAGAGAAATCCCAAAGCAGTATAGCCATATGAGAAATGAAATGCCTGAGCTAAGCTTCTCCTTAAATAGAGGTTTGGAGCTCATGGCTTTACCCTCTAATCAGACAGGCAGAGGGCAGTGATGAGGTGGAGTACCAAGACTGATGACGTCTTACAGACTGAAGAAGTTATTTCAGTAATGAGCTTCCTGGCACATGGTGGAGAAATCAGTCAGAAAAGTAGTATAAAGTAGTAAAGGCAGGTGAGAAATAATGGCCTTAAAGCAAATAATATATTCAATGAACAACAAAACAAAACAAAACAATAAAACCAAAAAATACTGTTATTAACATAACAGTTGGTTAGTTCTAAAAAAAGTTTTCTTACTATTATTCCACCTTAAGCGCAGTTTACTTAAATCTGTTATCAGGATGATGTATCAAAAAAGTGCATTTTTTAAATCTGAAGAATATATTTATAAACTTCAAAGGCATGGTTGAACCCAAAAGAAGAAAAAAAATAAAAAACCACAAAGGAAACTAAGATTGGCCAATATTTATTGATGTGAAAGGATAAGATTTATTTTGATGGTGTTATCCAGTGATATATAAGATCAAAGACTGGAAATTTGTAGATTTTCAAATAAGTGAACATATGAAAGAGGAACACTTTAGAGAATAGTTGACTGTAGTTGAATTTGATGCATGGAAATCATTTCTAAAAATGATTAAAAATTGGGAAAGTACAATCCAAAAAATTGTCAAGATAGTATCAATGATCTCATATACCATAAAATTATGGGAAATAACATGTCACTCCAGCTCTATTTCTTGGATTCACATTTGGATTTCTTCCTGGAAAATCTCAAAGCTATTAGATATAATAATAGCTAATAATAGCTAGCATTTTAAAGGACTTTACAAATACCACTTATTTGATCTTCACAACCACCCTGGAACATAGGTGTTATTATTCCCATTTTATAGTTCAGGAAACTGAGGCAGAAGTTAAGTGACTTGTCAAAGGTCACAGCTACAAAGTGTATGAGCAAAGTCTTTTTTGACTCTAGGTCCAGTGTTCTATGCATGTACTAGCTAAGTACAGAGAGAATAGCTCATTCAAGAAATCACCACGGAATGAAAACAGTATCAGGGCGAGTAGTATCCAATCATGCTGACTACTGGGAAAGTGCATAGGACTAAGGCCTTAGCTGTGTTATTAAATATTCAGAAATAATATTATGACAATGTCCATGTCTGAAGTTCTTGGACTCATTTGCATCAAATGCCTCATTGGTTTTTCTTGAATAGACTATAATCATTATAAAAGAGAGATTTCAATTCCCTGAAAGTAAGAGATTTAGTCTTCTTTATAGTGACCAAATCAAGAATGCAAATATCTTTAATTTGAATAAGAGCATGTCCTTGTTCACCTTTGACCTCACTGAAAAGGATATTGTTAAAGATGAAGTGTAAATACATTTAATGTATTTATGTATGTACTGGAGTCTCATCCCTCTGGTGAGGAAATTAATAATGAGTGAATGTAAAATATAAGACACTGGGTTCTGATGTGAATTTCTTAAACAGAACAATTGGTCAAGGCTCCAATTTTGAATTTGTAAAATGATCAGGGTTATAAGGATTAGAAATGGTAACTTAAAATTGTGCTAAGATTACTCTTGTAGGAGAATGGACAGAAAGCTGGTTCCTGCAAGAAGAGAAGAAGAAGAAGCCTCTGTGCTGGAGATGACTGGAACAGATACCAAGAACCAGAAGATTTGCTTAACGATGTCCTCTGCCAGACAGCTGCATACGAAAAGAACTTTTTGAATCTTAAAGAGACAATTACATTTTTATTTCTTTTTGAGTCTATGTATCTATATTCACAAAGGGGACTGCCCCCTTTGATTTGTCAATGCTTCGATCAATCTTTCCCATGTTTACTTACAAGGGGATAGTTAAAGGAAAAAATTTGGATGTACCTATAGTGGTGAGGTGTCTGCAAAAAAACAAAAAGGGGGAGTCATTGAGTGGAATACTGATTGGGCGGAATATTGATAGTTTAGCAAAACAATTACTGATTATTGATCTTTTCAAAAAATTATTGATATTTTCAAAACATTTACCCATTTTCTAATGTATTCTTGACTATTTTCCATACAGTACCTTATGTTCTTTATTTGGTCATAATAAGTTTTTGTCTACCTTGTGTCCTTGGGGTGGTGAATGCGATGTTTAAGCCTTATTTCATAATCAGAACATTATAGCAGAAATTACCCAGGTGTTACGATTGGCCACTGAGGAAGGAGGGGCAGCACATGAGAACTTACAACCTGACAGTGTTATAGACGACTTTAACGCCCAATTGGCTTAGTCATGTTTTAGAAACTGTGGCCATTGTGGGGGCCTTGCCTTTTTTGCTATGTTGTTGTACTCCTTTAGTGCTGAGGATGTTTTTTGGGGCCCTGTATACGGCCATTGAGTCAGTACCCGTTGACTCTTGGCACAAAAACAAAAAGGGGGAGTTGTTACGGGGCGAGTTAGAGCCGAGCCCTGCCCTCCTCGGACCTCCAAGTCCAGGGCCTGCTGAGATAAACTCAGGGCTCTGAGATATGGGTGGAGCCAGGAGGAGGGGTCTCGCTCTTGTTGCCTCTGTAGCAATTCTAGGTCTTTGCCCCGACCTGCTTGACCACATGGCACTTCCGGCTCTCTGTCTGGGCTTGCCAGAGCACATGGAACTTCCGGTTCTTTGCCTGGACTGCCTGACCGCAGGGAGCTTCGGGTTAGCGCGGGAAGAGAAGCGGAGGAGAGTAGGCAGAACCAGGGCGGCCCTAATGCCTAGGTAAACAAAGATATAAAAATGCTGCTTGCTGAAACAATAAACAGAGTCACTGAAAAAAAAAAGATGAAGTGTTTGATATCAGAAACTTATTTCCTCCAAGACTGATTTGGCTTTCACCTTGGTATCATTCTATTGGATCACTCAAAAGCCCTAAACTTAAACTATATATCTTGGTTTTACTTCACTGTGGACTTTAATGTACTAACGGACTAAAATGTAAGTGGTAATAAGAGAAAGAGAATTCCATTTAGGAAGGGGAAAACTTTATTTGGACCTCTTTCCAGGCAGGAACGCTCGTATGTTAATAGGTTGTCTGTGGGAGGCTTTGGCCAAAATTCAGAATTAAGAGTTTTTCTTCCACACTACTATTGAACACTGAAAAGATATTTTCCATAGGTAAAATACAAGAGAAACCATCTGTAGCCACATTTTAGATGGGTTAAATGAGCACAATTTGGTTTAGTAATTTAAAAAATACAAAACTGCGATTCCTGAGAAAATGGTAAAATTTTCGCAGATAAAAGTTAAAACCATTTTTTGAACACAAGGAAAAAAGGGAAAAGAGAACAAAAGAATTATCTAAAGTTCACCTCTATTTATAAGTGTAAAAATAAAGCTATTTTTGATGAAATTGTTCAATGACATGGTATATCCAATATTAGATTGCTTCTTGATCTCCCTGTGAAGGCTTGCCTTGTGTGAATTCTTCCTAAAAGAGTCTTTTAGGCAAACACATGTTTGGCATTCAAACAATGTGGCCAGCCCATCAGAGTTGTGCTCTGCATAGGAGTTTGAATGCTTGGCAATACAGCTTGAGAAATGAAGTCAGTTCTGGGTACCTTATTGTGCCAGGTGATCTTCAGAATTTTCCTAAGACGCTTTAATTGGAACGAGTTCAGTTTCCTTGCATGGAGCTGGTATACTGTCCAGATTTCACAGGCATACAATGAGGTCAGCACAACAGCTCTATAGACCTTCAGTTTGGTAGCCTAACACCTAATACCTCTTTCATCCCAAACTTTCCTTCAGAGCCTCCCAAACAATGAGTTAATTCCGGCAATGCATGTATCAACCTCATCATCTATTTGGGTATCTCTCCAAAGCATACTGCCAAGGTAAGTGAACTTACCCATAGCATTCAAAATTTCTCCATTTTGGTATAAACAGTGTTCCCACATATGGCTGGTGCAGTGCTGGCTGGTGGAGAATCTCTATTTTTTTCAGTGCTAATTGTCAGGTTAAAATTAGCAAAATGGCAGAGAATTGATCCATATGCCATTGCATCTCAGTCTCCTTGGCTGCCCTGAGTCACGATCATCCGTGAACCACTCACCAATTCTCCCTCCACTTTAGTCTTGGCTTGTAGCCTTTCCAAGTTAAATAATCTACCATCAATGATCTTGATGCCATTTTTGTCCTCCATGAAGGTGTCTGACAACATTGCTGAAAACGTCATGCTAAAAAGCATGGGAGAAAGCACACAGCCCTGCTTCACTCCATTAGTGACTGGGAAAGTGCAAGATCATCATCCATTATCTAGGATTTGTGCAAACATGCTGGTGTACAAAACTGATGGACTTCTCCAGGCAACCAAATTTTGCCATGATCTTCAACAAATTCTAATGACAGTATCAAAGGCGTTAGTCAGATCACTGAATGTTGTGTGCAGACCTCTGTTCTGCTCTGCTGGAATCTCTGTTGGAGTTGCCTATTAAGAAGGACTCTGGCAAGAATCTTGCCAGCAAGAGAGAGACTACCCTGTGATCATCATAGGACAACCTATTTATGTTTCCTTTATAGAGATGGAAAATGGAGGCAACTTTGAACTCCTGGGGGATAACCTTCTCTTGCCATGTAACCCAGAAGATTTCCATCAATTTTTGTGTGAGCAGTGGACCCATCTGTGTTTTAAATCTCAGCTGGAATAGAATCATCACCAGGCACTACACCACATGAGAGGAACCTAATGGTATTTAAAATCTCTTCTTAAGTTGGAAGTTTGCTAGAGAGGGATTTACTTCACCCTAAGATATATAGTCAATGACTTCAGCTTTGGTTGATGACAATATGTTGTGAACACTATGGAAGTGTTCAGCTCATTTCTCTAGGATCACATTCTTATCACTAATCAATGTGGCTCCATCAGGCTGAGTAGTTAAGAAGTACCATAGGTCTTTGGCCCAAGAATAGCCTTCAGGGCATGGTAAAAATGTTTTGGATTGTTACTATCATCATAAAACTGAATTTCATCTGCTTTCTTACTGAGTCAAGGCTCCTGCATCTCTAAGCTTCACTTTCACTTTACTTTTAATGAAGTTAAGGTCTGCCTTCTTAAAGATGGCTGAACCATCCTGCTGGTAAACTCTGTGCATTTCTCATTTTTCATTTAGCAGCTTCTGAATTTCCCCATAATTTTTGTGAAACCAGAATTGATGTTTGCGAGTGTTCTGGCCCAGATGAGTTAATGTGGTCCTGCACACCAGATCTCTGAAAGCTTCCCACTCCTTTTCTCTTCCACTGTTGCCAACTATAGGTTGGACCAGCTTTCCCTCCGAGCCAGCAACAACTCTTTACAAACAGAAAAGCACTCTAATCTCTTAACATTAAGTCTTCTGTAGTCATCCTGCCTTGGGGCTACCACTTTTATTGAATATGAATGTTTAACTTGGAGAAGATAAGTCTATGATTGGTCTAGCACTCTGCACCATAAATGTATGTCTCTCCTTGAAATGATACAGTTTATTAAATGCCAATGTTTTCTGTGATCATGTATCCATGAAGTTTTATTGCATTTAGCTAAATAGAAGGCAGTGATGATGAGAAGGTCATTAGATGCATAAATCTTCAGTATTAAGTGACCATCGCTGTTGCTGTTTCTGATGCCATTCTTCTCAAGGATTCCCTGCCATGTCTGATAATCTGTTCGTTTTCTCACTTTAAAATCACCTTGAACTATAGGCTTATCTTCTTTTGGCACATTGGCACAGGTCTTCATAAAATTTTTTCTTTGACTTCATTAGTGTTTGTCATGGTGGGAGCATAATTAATGATGATTGTGCTATGGTGCTTTCCTGCAAGGAACAAAAGCATTGTCATGAGACCATCATTCACTTCTTTTGGGAGAGTTAAAGCTTGTTTACCAGATCAATTTGGATTGCAAAACCTATGCCAGATTCACAGCCCTCCTCTTCGCTGTGGCCACTCCAAAAAAAGAGTATCCAACTGCAACTTCAGTAAGCTGTTCTTCATTTTCCAGCCTTGTTTCACCGAGGGCTAGTATTAGGATGTAATAGCTGCTGATTTCTCTCACAACAAGAGCTGTTTGTCTTTCAGCTCTACTGTACTTCATGCTGTCCGTAAGCATGTACACATTCCATGTACCAATGGCAAGTGATCATTTTTGCAAATTTTTTTGTACATTTTTTTGTGTGTTTTGCCTGTGGGGTGGGATTTCCACCTGTCACAGTAAGCAGGCAAGGGTTAGATGAAGCAGAAAATTGTTAGGGCACCATTTTTGACCCTTGCTTATGCCAGGAGGTGAGCAGTTCGGTCCTTAAAAATAGGCTGCTTAAACACTCAGCAGGCTACCGACTTCCACTGCAGCTTCAGTCCAGTGACAACATAACTTTATGGCCTGGGCCACCTACGTGCAGGGTTGTGACTATAGCTCCCATTATATCCACACCTGTTGTTTTGTCACTTGCTTGTCACCTCAGGACTTTGAGGTAGATAAAAGTGATAAATTGGTATGGGCAATGTCTTTAGACTAATAAGCCTCACTTTCTCTTTCAGAGTCATCAGAGTCCAGTGGCAAGACAAAAGTCAAGATGACTGGTTATGGCTTAGGATGCAGTGGATGACATTGGAGTCTTCGATGTCTAACCAAGCTCTAAGCATTCCACAGTGTCTGCTTCAGCCACCTTCATGGTCTGTTGAAAGAAATCATTCATATCTACCTAGTCCACCAAGGAAGTCTTCACATGCTTGGGGGCAGACATCCCCTTAACTCACCAATAGGTTTGAGGCCTGCCAATTACTTTTAACTTGGTTTAGACCATCTGACAAAATGATTTACCAGCGTGTGGCCACTGTGCATGCTACAGCTTCTTGGAGCCACAGGTTAGAGTTGGGTGGCAGGTGGACACCAAAGATGGAAAGCAGTCTGAAGGAAAGCTCAGCACGCTCATTCCAGAGGTACAAGGCTTCACTGAACACCCAAACACCCAAACACCCAGGTTTCATAAAGTAACAAGATATAAATTACATGCATTAAACAATCAGCAGGATTTATGTATATTGCTAACAAAAAGTAGGAGGAAGAGATAGGAAATGAAATTCCATTTAAAATGCATTAAATGTCTGGGAGCTAGCATACTGAGATACACAGAGTAGTTATTTAATGTAAACTAAAAACAATTTTTATAGATATTACAGAGCCCCAAATCAAGAGTGATATAATCAACGTAAATGCCTGGGCTTTACCAACATAGTAATGATAATATATTCCAAATTACTCTTTAGGTTTGGTGTGATACTAATTAAATTACCCAAGGGAATACTTTATAAAATTAGACCAAACAATTTTAAGGACTACAGTGAAGTAAAAAAAAAAAGTTCAAGAGTATCAAAGGAAATATTTTTAAAGTTAAAATTAAATGTCACCAAATTTCAAGTTTAACAAATAATTATCAGAATAATGTGATAATAGATTAAAAATAAGATTAGATTAATCAATAGTCTATAGGATGAGATAGAATCAAATATTTAGAGTTCTTATATTTAAGAAACTCAAGAACATTAACAACTGAGTAAGGTACTCTTTATCTGACAATAGAAGCCGAGAAAACTGAAAATTGCATCGTTGGAAAATAGGTTAATTTCAGCGTTTAGAGAAATAAATTCCAATAGTTAATCTGAATTCAAAAAGTCATACTATAAAAAATAGAGAAAAAGGAGGGTTCTTTTCCTTTAAGTAGGGAAATAATAACCAAACATTATAAGAGATTATGAAAGACAAAACAAAAATTCTCAATTGTGGAAAACTAAAAACATTCTTGCAACAAATATTTAACTGGAATTGGAATAAAAAATACAGAATGGGGAAACTTCTTTGCATTACACGTATCTAATAAAAAACCTGGTATTTAAAATATATAGCAAATCGACATAGATCTATAAATTAAAAGCCATTCCCTTATAAACACTGACCACAAATAGTTTTTAAATATAAAAGTAAAACATAAGTAACTATCTGAAATTTTTTTTCAGAATCAACCAATAATCAGAGAAATACAAATCAATTAAAACAATTCTGAGGCAAAGTCATGTGCCTGACAAATTAGTTAAGATTATAAATATATAGCAAAAATTAATAGTTGAAAAGGTGTGAGAAGAAAGACGTACTAATTCACTGAAACTCAATCTCTGAATTGTTCCTAGAAATATGCTCTGGAAAAAAGTTAAAATTATGAAAGACACATTATTAAAATTGTTCATATCCTTTGAGCAATAAATTTTGCTGTTAAGTTCTTACCCCAAGAAGGTTAATGATGGTAGGAAAAGATCCATATGCATTTTATACACACACATATACACACATGTGTATATGGATATGTGTATGTGTATACATACATACACATATACAGATAGAGACATATGTGTATATACACACACATAAATATATACACATTTTATAAACACACATACATATATACAAGTACATACACACACATATATATATATATATATATATACACATACATACATATATACATATGCACATGTACACACACACCTGTGTGTGTGTGTGTGTGTATATATATATATATATATATATATATATATACATACATATATATATACACATATTTGTTCTTGATCAGTCATTTCAGTCATGTCCAACTCTTTGTGACCCCATTTGGGGTTTTCTTGGCAAAGATACTTCTCCAGCTCATTTTACAGTTGAGGAAACTGAGGCAAACAGGGTTAAGTGACTTGCCCAGGGTCACACAGCTAATAAGTGTCTGAGGCTGGATTTGAACTCAAGAAGGTGAGTCTCTCTGACTCCAGGCCTGGCACTCTATCCACTTTGCCACCTATCTGCCTCCAACATACACGTCAGCATTTTTTATAACCAAAAACTTGAAATAAACTATTGCTCATTGATTAGGGAATTATCATGTAATGACATACTATGTGGTACAATGATGAATTCAGAAAAAAAAAACACATGGGAAGACAGAGTGAAGAAAGCAGAGCCAGAATACCCAATAACTATAGCAATGTAAATAAAGACTACATTCAAAAATGACAAAACTCACATTAACTATAATGGACCATGTTAGCACCAAACGATCGAAGCCCTTTCTGTTGATAATCAACAGTAAAAAAGGAAAAAGTGACGTACACTATTGTCACCATCACACTATTCTATGGTTTTGCTTGACTGATTTCAGTAATAGTGCTTTGCCTGAGGGAGGGTATATTTGGGAGACATTTGTTGGGGAGCATCTATTGTATTAAAAATAGAAATAGTGTATGATGCTGGCCTGGAAACAGGTAGGCATTGTTCCAATTTTTTTAAAGAAATGGTAGAGGGACGAGTTTTCAAAGTAAGCTGTCAGGGAGATGAAGGAAAGATTCTTATTTGGCTATGGACTGGGAAATGACCTCTGAAATCCCTTCCAACTCTGAGATTACATAACTGGCGATATTTAACCTAGAGAAAAGAATACTTAAAAGGGACATGATCTCTGTCATCAAATATTTGTAGTGTTGTCATGAATTTTACAAAAAAATAGTCTTTTCTTAGTCTAGACTGAATATGGAGAAGCTACATGGAAGCAGATTTAAATGAAGATAAGGAGGATTTTCTAAGAAGAAGAGCTATCCAGAATTAAAATAGACTGTCCTGGAAGAGTGTGTTCCATGCCACAGAGGTTTTCAAATGAAAGGTTGATTTTGTTGAGAACGTTAGAAACGGGTTTCACTCTTAAGGTAATGGGCTGTACTAGATGATATCTGAAATTCTTGTCAATGTTGAGGTTTAAACCTCCTGCATACAATTTTACATTTCTGTGAGATCTATTTCATTTCTTTATTAACTAAATTTCAGTATTTTGTTCTGAATAGGCTGTTTTTTTTAACATCCTGTCACCTTAGCTTCTGAAATATTTTGGATATCTCTCCTCCCACTATCCCACACACCCTCCTTGATTCCTTGATTCATATGTAGAATCAATTTATTTTGCATATGCAAAGAAAAGGACTGTCTTTGGGCCCGACTAAAGTAAAGGTTGACATCATTCCTATGAATGCACATGCTGTTGAATGCAAATTGCTAGGCATTGCTGCATGAATAATAAAAAAAAATTGGCTTGATTTTCCAATAAATGATTTATAATTGAGCCTTTGATATACCTTTTGTTCCCCCTAAGAAATACAATGAGACAGCCAATATGGTGGTCTTGTAGAACACAGATTCGGTAGTAGAAAACGTCATCAGCATTATTATCTCTGCTGCCATTATTAAAATTATACCATGCTTTGAGTCCACGATCATAAAAAGTTATGACAGAAAATAAATTGGTGGCCACATATGAACAACAGTCATGAATTGATATGAAGTGACTTTTATGGATTTATGTATGTGAAACTTCTCTTTCAGTCAGCCAACACCTAGCCATCTTGGTAGAAAATACAACATTTTGTTTAGAATTCTCCTCAACATGTTAAAATAGTACTGTTTGGCTTTATATCTGTAACAGGGTTTGTTATTCAAATACATTATAGTGGCTTCTCATTCTCCCTCATACAATATAGCTAATCATTTAACAAATAAATTTTCCTGCTACAAGTGTCTCTCCAGGCCAGTCCATCCTACACAATACAGCTAAAATTAACTTCTTTAAGTAGAGACCTGACCATGTGACTCCCCTCCTTCATCAACTTTGATGACTTCCTACAATCTTTATAGCAAAACACAAAATCCTCTATTTAACTTTAAAGTCTTATGCAACCTGTCCCATACTTATACTTCTAGCCTCACCAGACATTGCTCTCCCTCCCACACTCTGTGATCCATCCTACTGACCTTCTGGCCATTCCTCACTTCTCATCTCCAGGAATTTGTACTTTCTGTCTCATTTGCCTGTAATGTATTCCCTTATCTGAATCTCATAGAGTCCTTCTCTTGCTTTAAAACATAGTTCAATTTATTCAATTGTCTTTCTTTATTCCTCTTCCTCTAGTGCCTTTCCTCTTCAACTGCATTGTATTTGTCCCCTTTGTAAAAATTGGTATTTATCACCTATATGTTCTCCTTCTATTTCTATGTATTTGCTAGCTCCCTCACTAGAATGTGAGCTCCTTGAGAACAGAGATCATTTCATTCTTTGACTTGTATCCCTAAAGTCTAGTATAGTATCTGTCAAATATGAAGTTTTTGTCATGTTTATTGATTGATTGATTTGTTTATTTCTATGCACCATATGTTGGTCTGATATTTTGAGTTACCCTGACCCACAAAACAAAGAGATGAAAAGCTGAAAACCACCGAAGGGGCTAGGGTGGAAATGATGGGAGAGATGGGCCAGTGTGGACTTTTGAAGAGTCAGGATTCAAGGTCAAGAGGGAGAAGGAGTTTCTCTCCAAGTCTGACTTCTTCATAACTATTAAGATAGTCAGAGTTCTAGCTAGTACAGCCAGTGAATAGAAGCACTAAGAAGGAGCTGGAAAGTAAAATTAGAGATTGCTGCCAGCAACACTATAAGCAGAAAAGTAGTAGAATTGAGAGCTCATTCCTGAGTCCTCTAAATAACTTGACTATTACTCTCTGAGAGGTTGGGCATAGGAGACAATTAGAGGACTCTTAGTTCATTGGCAGAAAAGCTTCAGGTACTTTTGATAAATACAACATTTGGAATGCTCCCATTAGAAGCAGTTGGACTTAGGTATTTGAACTTTGTCTGGAATCTTCTGCATCTGGGATGTTCCCATAGGCTGGTTGTAGGCATCTTAGCCTGGTAGCTGCCCGGTAGCTTTTTTCAATATTTTGTTATCATCTTCTTTTTTCTTCTTGGGTAAACACCAAATATAATTAAGACATACCATGTAGTTAACTCCATTATGACATTTTTATGAGATTTGGGTTCATTTAAGAAGAGGAGACTAAGGAGGAAACTAGAGTGTTCTAGCGGATTATATAAGCCAAGATTCTAATTGGATAAAGCCATACTGACCAGACTATAAGGAGGTGAATAGCTGTCATCCACAAGCCTCTAGGGGATAGAGGTAGTACTCTTTGAGAACCATAGATAAATTGGCATTCAACCTGGGAATCTACTGGTGTTAGATGAGGTATACATCTGAGATGAGGTTACCATGGAGTGAACATGATACAGGAGAAAGGGCCTGGGAGTTGGAGAGGTGGGTTCAAATTCCACCTTCTATTAGAAGGCAAATACCCCTGGGAGAAATAACACATCAAATTTTAACTTTCATTCCATCAAATTCACATTAGCATCAATGAATTTATTAAATTATTTTTCCCTAATGATTTTTTTGGGGGGAGGAAATGTAGAAAAGATAAGGGCAATAGAAACCCAGGTGAGTGCGTGGGAGTAGGAGGGTTCCTAAGTGAAGAAAGAGCTAGAAAAGGAAGGCCAGTGATGGTACATACAAATTTTATCCGTGGTTTTGTTTTTGAATGTTGTTGCATTCAAATGGCAATCTTTGACTGACATGCTACATGTATGATGGCAGTAGCAGCAGCAGCCCCAAGATGAATTTTGACTACAGCTCCCATATACAATGCCTAGAGTTTTCTGGGCTGAGACTTCTTCCATTCATTATCTACCTTTGCTTGAAAAACCCTCCATGTCTGAGATATATAAAGGGTTGTCTGGCTGTGGTTGCTGTTTCCCCTAGAAGATCCGTAGAGCTTGTTGTTGCTGAATCCCCTATGGAGCTTCATGGCAATGGGAAAAATTGAGTGGTTCATATTTATAACCTAAAGTGAATTATGCTTTACATTACAGAAAAAAGAATCAGTTTTTTTTACAAGTTTTCTTTTAATGGAAAAGGTGATTTATAGTTCTGATACTGTTCTACAATTCTCACTGTTCGTGCCAACAGTATCACTCTTGGGTGGTTTTCAGCCTAGTGAAATTTTTAAGGGTTGATTTAGAAAAAGGAAGAAAAAACTTATTTGCAAGTCTCTATTAAAATAAATGTGAATTTCAAAATAATACCTATTCAGAATAACACTTCAACTGTAATTAAAATCCTGCTTGAGAGAGGAGCAAATCACCAGCTTATTTAAGTACTTTTTATTAATATGCTCCATTGAACTAGAAAGCAGTTCAAAGTGTGTGTTAGTGTCGTCCTTCATTTCCAAAGAGGGCATTGCAGACAGAGGACTACTTCAGGCACTTGAACAAAATGATGAAGCCGGGATGGCCTGGGATGTGCCCTTCCACCCTTGTCTCCTTCCCTGGTCCCTGTGCATTCTCATAGAACACACTGGTTTCTTCTTTTTCAAGATGTTATAGAAGCTACTGCCTGCACCATCCATTTGGACACCTGGCTGTTTTCAATTTAGTATTGTTTCTGTGTGGCTTGGAATTTGCTTTTCAGTTGTTTGATGGTCTCACTCCCCAACAAGTTTTGAAGTTCCTCGAAGTCTAAGATCATGAATGTCACCCCCTTCTTTTGTATGACAGTGCTAAGAAATAGCACTTGGAACTGAAATTGATATCAGGGTTAGAGGTCAGAAGTGGAGTGGGACTTCAGGAAAGTCACTTGATGTCCCTGGGACTTGGTTTCCTTAGCTGTAAAATGAAATTGGTCAGGCCAAATGATCTCTAAGATCCCTTCCAGCTCTAGGTCTATGAACTTATACATTCAAGCTGCTGCTTCATTTAAAAAGTGAATTATGATACTATGAAATGATATTGGGAAAACATCCCAAGGAGTTAGGTGTTTTCAGGCATGATTGAAATGAAATAAATTATTTGTAAATAACTTCTTAGACCCAAGTAGTAAGTTCCTTGCTTTTTTGTCCTCTCCCCTCCTCTCCCTTCCTCTCCCTCATTCTTCCTTCCCCTTCCCTTCTTTTCCCTTCCCTTTCCCTCCTCTCCCCTCCTCTCCCTTCCTCTCCCTCATTCTTCCTTCCCCTTCCCTTCTTTACCCTTCCCTTTCCCTATCTGTTTCTCTGTCTCTCTCTCTGTCTGCCCCTCCCTTTCTCTCCTCTCTGTCTCTGTCTCTCTTTCTGTTTCTGTCTCTCTCTCTGACTGAAAGTACAGTAGGCACTCCTAAGTCTGATCTCATTGCAAATTGCACAGAAACTTTGACTTGCTCTGTTACCGATGTAGATTACTTCTCTCTCCCTTAGGTGGCCTGGTGGTCCTCTCCTTCCAGGATGTTCACCATATTGCTGCCCAATTCAGTACAGGGACCCAATTGCCTTTAGTCCTATGACAGCTCAGAAGTCCTGAGCTGAAGAGATTAATGGGCCACAGCTTTCCTATTAGGAGGGATCACAGGCATGCACTATTGCTCCAGAATGCATTTGCTATTGTTTTTGCTTCCCTCTCTCTCCATTACCATACTCCCCTTGACTAGTATGGAGATGGCCTTATTAATTCCTTTGTTTAGGAATTAATGACCAAACAAAGATTTTCCAAAAACTTTGTTTCTGTTTTTTCAAAGGATGAACAATTCAAGTAAAATGCTTTTTCATACTGAGAGCTCAAAGTAGCCTTTCATTATACATTTGAGGTCTGTTGACTTGGTGGTCTTTATTGATTGGGAGTTCTTTGTTCTTTGATTTTTATCTCCAGCTCTCTCCTGTGAGCTTTCATTAGTTGTATACTTTTTTCAACTTGGCCTTGGGAGATTTAAGTTTAAAGTCTGGAGTTAGTATAGAAGCAACAGGGCAACCTGGCCTGGATTAGCTATTGCTGGGCAATGGGATGTTGAAAGAGAGAGCTCATTAACCTCTTTCATGCTATTCCAAGTCTATTAACAGTTCAATGGATTTTCAGAGGATAGTCACCTCCCATCTTATACTGTTAATCTTGATTGGACCAGATTGTGTAGATGGTTCTCATTTGTATGGCACTGAGGAAGGCTATTTTCTTCAAAATCCCTTTTTCTCATTCTGATGCCGCCTTCAACATGTGCCTCAAATGTGCCTCCTTCCTAAAGCCTTCCTAGTCTCCCAGGCAGAACTAGTTTCTCCCTCCTCTGAAATAGCATAGTACTTGGTAACCTATTATTACACTTTTGCATCCTCTGTGGTATATATTTATATGTTGTTATTGTTGAGTAGTTTCAGTCATGCCCAACTCTTGGTGACCCCATTTGGGCTTTTCATGGTAAAGACTTCTCCAGCTTATTTTACAGATGAAGAACTGAAGCAAATAGGGGTTAAGTGACTTGCCCAGGGTTACACAGCTACTAAGTATCTGAAGTTGATGATGTTTGAGAGGTTCCGTGACCCTTAAGGAGCAGAGTGCAGGACAGGGTCATCTGGAATGACTTCATGCACTCAAGCATCCTTTAAGTCAAGTTGGCAAAGATTTATTTTTACTCTTTTCAGTGGGCAAAAGTTCTTAAGGAACCTGCAACCTTAGAGGAGTACAGTTAAAGTGTATATAGGATAAACTATAGTAAAACATGTACCAAATATGCTAAGTAGGTGATTCAGGGTGGGATTAGGGAGTAGTTAAGGAGTGGTCAGTTTTTAAAGGAACTTGTACTTTTTGTATCCACTGAGCAGGTGTTTTACCCAGAGTTCAGCAGGAAAAGCCCAAGTTGGAGGGGGCACAGGGAGGTGCCGTTTTTAAGTCTGCTATGTCACTAAGTTAACTAGCAGTCAGAACTATCTGAGGATTGCCCAGTCTGCAACCCATCAAAGTCTTGTTTGACAAGATAGATCTAGGGAATATACATATGTCTAAAGTCTAGGATACACATAATGAGGAGTCCAGGATGCATATTAAGAGGTAGGGAGCTGGTATAGACAGTCCAGTGGGTACTGAATATCTTTATGAACCAGTAAAAAGCCAGTTCAAACTAATAATTTCTACAGGTGCAGTTTGTTATGATATCAGGAAGAGAGATAAGTGTTTTGCTGGGGCCCACTCATGAGCAATTGCTAGGCATAGTGTCCTTGGGCTACGAGAAGCTGCCAGGGATAATGTTTTGAGGTTAGAGAGAAATGTGATCTTGAAATCGGGGTCTGATCACAGGCACCGAAGCACTCCATCAAGGTGGAATTGGAACTGCAGTCCTCCTCACTCCATGGCAGGCACTCTATCCATTGTACCACCTAGCTATATATTTGTGTATCTCCATCTTAACCAGAGTTTAGCCTGTGTGTGTATGTATGTGTGTGTGTGTTTGTGTGTGTGTGTGTGTGTGTGTGTGTGTGAGAGAGAGAGAGAGAGAGAGAGAGAGAGAGAGAGAGAGAGAAAGAGAGAGATATGAATCCCATTGGCAGTCTGCCAAAGGCTAAGGCCCTCTTTAATCAATCAATCAATGTACGTTTTTAAGTGCCTACTATGTGTCAGGCATGGTGCTAAGTGCTTTCTTCTCAAAATGATGTTCTTAAACACATAAAATAAATATGTCGAATTTTAAAGGAAACTCATATTGAATGAAAGTTATCAAAATACTTTTTCCAAAAGTTCATGGACTACAGGTCATGAAGCCCTGATTTAACCTGTAAAGCTCATGAAGGGAAGTTCTGTATCCTTCTCTATTTTGTGCCCTTAAGCTTACATCCTCCGCCTAGTGCAAGCCTTGCTAACAATAGACGGTTAACATATTTATTGAGTCAAAGAATGCATATATGTAGACATTTAATAAATACATTATGAGTATTTGGAATAGAATTTTGGCTTGCTTAGAACTTATATCCCTTGTAAACTTAGGTTCTGTGATAGGCTGAACTGTCTCTATTAGATTTCCTTATGAAAAAAATCAGAACCAGCATATACCATGGTCAAATGTACTCCAAAGGCCCTTTAGTCCAGAGGTTCTTAGCCCAGCATGGAAGGGGAAGTGAAAGAAATAAGCATTGACTTTCCATGTGCCAGCTACTGTTCTAAGTGTTTTTACAGGTATTATCTCTTTTGATCTCATAACAACCCTGAGGGATAGATGCTATTATTATCCCCATTTTACAGTTGAGGACATCGAGGTTAAGTGCCTTAACCAGGATCATAAAAGTACTCAGATTTGAGTTCAAGTCTAACGGATTCTAGGCTCAGCACTCCATCCATTGTACCACCTAGCTGCCTCTGGGGTTAAGATAGGAGTCTATGAATGACTTTTAGGGGGGCAATGGATGAGAAAAAAATGCACCTTTATTTCTACTACCCTCTAATTGAAATTTAGCTTTCCCTTCATTTATGATTTAAATAAAAATAATTTTGAAGAAGGGTGAATCCATAGATATTAAACTTGACACTTGGGCACTTTGAATCTGGTTGATAAAAATGAAACAAAGTAGTAATTCTATGCCCTGGCACATCTTCGGGTGGGTACAAGGGCATGTCTGATGCATCAGACAATGGGTCTATACAATGTCAAAACCACCCATCACAGTGATTGGTTCAGCCAATAGCTTAGAAACTCTTTGGGAAGAAAAATTCACCCAGTTGATTAATTACACTTTTCTTTTGAATAGCCACTGACTTCCTTGCTGTTGCAAATGAGACCCCATTTCTCAGTTCTAGGCATTTTTCTCTCACTGTTTCCCATGCCTAGAATGTTTTCTCACCTTATCCTTGCTTACTGTAAGACCCAACTAAAATCTCATCTTCTGTAAAGTAAGCCTTTCCTAATTCTGCTTAATTCTAGTGATCTAATGCTCTTTTAGTTCTTTACTATTTATCCTATTTATAGCTTATTTGCAAATATTTGCTTGTTATCTTCTCCATTTGATTGTGAGCTCCCTGAGGGCAGGAACTATTTTTTGTTCCTTTTTGTACCCCTAATGCTTAGAACAATGTTTGGCACATACTAGGTGCTTTGTTGCTGTTTTTCAATTGTTCACTCATATCCAACTGCTTGTGACCTTGTGGACCAAAGTACACCAATGATGTTCATGGGATTTTCTTGGCAAAGATATTAGAGTGGGTTGCCTTTTCCTTTTGCAGTGGATTAAGACAAACAGAGGTTAAATGACTTGCCCAGGGTCACACAGCTAATAAATATCTGAGACTGGATCTGAACTGAGGTCTTCTTGACTCCAGGCCCAGTGCTCTATCCACTGAGCCACCTAGCTGCCTCAAAACCTAAGCTACAAAGCATCTAACCTAAAATTCCCTGTGATTACTCAAATTTAGAAGAAAAGAGGAAAAAAACACAGGAGAAGAAGGTGGTCAGCAAAGTAGGGGCTTAAAAATGTTTATTGACTGACAGACAATCAAAAGCGTACCTCGATGATTTTTTCAAATGACTTTTCAGGGTCATTTGTACAGAATGCCTTTAATTACCTTGAAAAAAAGTTGCTTCTCTCAGGAATTAGGAAAACACAAAGAAGGAATAGTACTATTGTGAGTCTTTATTCATAGGGAAAAGTGAGAAGGAAAGTTTCTTTTCTGTGTTTTTATGTATAAATGAGTACATAACACTCAAGAAATAAGGAGCCCCAAACTTCCCTGCAGATCAGAGAAAGCACCAGAGATGTACTCTCTTGGTCTGGGGGAGGGGTGAGAAGACATCTACTTTTTTTCCTTCATTCATACTTTTCTCTGGGAATTATTTCCTATAGTTCGTAGTTTCCCTTCATAACTACTATGTATAGTATATTAGGCTATCCAATATGCTATACTATGCATAATCATTACCACTGTACTTGCACCTCCAGATACAATGCTTTCTGCTCAAAGGTTATCTTGTATCTTCTTTGCATACATGGTAGCCTTTAGTGCTCCATAACTCTCCCTTCCTTCCAGGTTAGGCTTCAGTTCAAATGGGATTCCATTTCATTGGCTACTGTGGATTCTAGGGCTTCTTCGCTTTCACCTATTCAATATAAACTCCTGGAGGGTAGGAACTGTTTCACTTTTGTCTTTGTATTCCTAGAGTCTAGCACAGTGTCTGGCACATAATAGATGTCTCAAGGCAGCAAGGCTGTATAGTGGAGAAAGCATTGGACTTCGAGTAAGGAAGACCTGAGTTCAAATATTGCCTCTTTCTGGCAGTGTGACCCTTGGGGTGTCATTTAATCTTGGTCACCCTCAACTTTGTCATCTTTAAAATGAAGATAATAATAGCATCTACTACACAGGGTTGTTGCATGTAAGGGCAAGTAAAGTGGGATTTTTTCCTGTTTTTCTTTTGGAGTTAAGTTTCTGTAACACATTAAGTGCTTAATGTAAGGTTAATTTAATTAAACTTCTCAGCACTAAGGCAATCAAGTGCCTTGATTGAGTCTTGGCTTTGATCGAATTGGGTCTTTGGTGGAAAACTGTATATACTGCTTGGAAGGAGAGGTGT